>NC_080713.1:26688698-26731198 GCF_019097595.1 Hemibagrus wyckioides
ACCGCCTCTGTCACCGCCGCACTCACACCGCCTCTGTCACCGCCGCACTCACACCGCCGCTCTCACACCGCCTCTGTCACCACCGCTCTCTCACCGCCTCTGTCACCGCCGCTCTCACACCGCCGCTCTCTCACCGCCTCTGTCACCGCCGCTCTCACACCGCCGCTCTCTCACCGCCGCTCTCACACCGCCTCTGTCACCACCGCTCTCACACCGCCTCTGTCACCACCGCTCTCTCACCGCCTCTGTCACCGCCTCTGTCACCGCCGCTCTCTCACCGCCTCTCTCTCACCGCCTCTCTCTCACCGCCGCTCTCTCACCGCCGCTCTCACACCGCCTCTGTCACCGCCGCTCTCACCGCCGCTCTCACCGCCGCTCTCACACCGCCTCTGTCACCGCTGCTCTCACACCGCCTCTGTCACCGCCGCTCTCTCACCGTCTCTGTCACCGCCGCTCTCACACCGCCTGTGTCACCGCCGCTCTCACACCGCCTCGGTCACCGCTACTCTCTCACTGCCGCTCTCTCACCGCCTCTGTCACCGCCGCACTCACACCGCCTCTGTCACCGCCGCACTCACACCGCCGCTCTCACACCGCCTCTGTCACCACCGCTCTCTCACCGCCTCCGTCACCGCCGCACTCACACCGCCTCCGTCACCGCCGCACTCACACCGCCGCTCTCACACCGCCTCTGTCACCACCGCTCTCTCACCGCCTCTGTCACCGCCGCTCTCACACCGCCTCTGTCACCACCGCTCTCTCACCGCCTCTGTCACCGCCGCTCTCTCACCACCGCTCTCACACCACCTCTCTCTCACCGCCTCTGTCACCGCCGCTCTCTCACCGCCGCTCTCACACCGCCTCTGTCACCGCCGCTCTCTCACCGTCTCTGTCACCGCCGCTCTCACACCGCCTCTGTCACCGCTGCTCTCACACCGCCTCTGTCACCGCCGCTCTCTCACCGTCTCTGTCACCGCCGCTCTCACACCGCCTGTGTCACCGCCGCTCTCACACCGCCTCGGTCACCGCTACTCTCTCACTGCCGCTCTCACACTGCCTCTGTCACCGCCGCTCTCAGACCGCCTCTGTCACCGCCTCTGTCACCGCCGCTCTCTCACCGCCGCTCTCACACCGCCTCTCTCTCACCGTCTCTGTCACCGCCGCTCTCTCACCGCCGCTCTCCACACCGCCTCTGTCACCGCCGCTCTCTCACCGTCTGTCACCGCCGCTCTCACACCGCCTCTGTCACCGCTGCTCTCACACCGCCTGTCACCGCCGCTCTCTCACCGTCTCTGTCACCGCCACTCTCACACCGCCTCTGTCACCGCCGCTCTCACACCACCTCTGTCACCGCCACTCTCTCACCGCCGCTCTCACACCGCCTCTGTCATCGCCGCTCTCACACCGCCTCTGTCACCGCCGCTCTCACACCACCTCTGTCACCGCCGCTCTCACACCGCCTCTGTCACCGCCGCTCTCTCACCGCCTCTGTCACCGCCGCTCTCACACCGCCTCTGTCACCGCCTCTGTCACCGCTGCTCTCACACCGCCTCTGTCACCGCCGCTCTCACACCGCCTCTGTCACCGCCGCTCTCTCACCGCCTCCGTCACCGCCGCACTCACACCGCCGCTCTCACACCGCCTCTGTCACCACCGCTCTCTCACCGCCTCTGTCACCGCCGCACTCACACCGCCTCTGTCACCACCGCCCTCTCACCGCCTCTGTCACCGCCGCTCTCTCACCACCGCTCTCACACCACCTCTCTCTCACCGCCTCTGTCACCGCCGCTCTCTCACCGCCGCTCTCACACCGCCTCTGTCACCGCCGCTCTCTCACCGTCTCTGTCACCGCCGCTCTCACACCGCCTCTGTCACCGCTGCTCTCACACCGCCTCTGTCACCGCCTCTCTCTCACCGTCTCTGTCACCGCCGCTCTCACACCGCCTGTGTCACCGCCGCTCTCACACCGCCTCGGTCACCGCTACTCTCTCACTGCCGCTCTCACACTGCCTCTGTCACCGCCGCTCTCAGACCGCCTCTGTCACCGCCTCTGTCACCGCCGCTCTCTCACCGCCGCTCTCACACCGCCTCTCTCTCACCGCCTCTGTCACCGCCGCTCTCTCACCGCCGCTCTCACACCGCCTCTGTCACCGCCGCTCTCTCACCGTCTGTCACCGCCGCTCTCACACCGCCTCTGTCACCGCTGCTCTCACACCGCCTGTCACCGCCGCTCTCTCACCGTCTCTGTCACCGCCACTCTCACACCGCCTCTGTCACCGCCGCTCTCACACCACCTCTGTCACCGCCACTCTCTCACCGCCGCTCTCACACCGCCTCTGTCACCGCCGCTCTCACACCGCCTCTGTCACCGCCGCTCTCACACCGCCTCTGTCACCGCCGCTCTCTCACCGCCTCTGTCACCGCCGCTCTCTCACCGCCGCTCTCACACCGCCTCTGTCTCACCGGCTCTGTCACCGCCGCTCTCACACCGCCTCTGTCACCGCCGCTCTCACACCGCCTCTGTCACCGCCGCTCTCTCACCGCCTCTGTCACCGCCGCTCTCTCACCGCCTCTGTCACCGCCGCTCTCACACCGCCTCTGTCACCGCCGCTCTCTCACCGCCGCTCTCACACCGCCTCTGTCACCGCCGCTCTCACACCGCCTCTGTCACCGCCGCTCTCACACCGCCTCTGTCACCGCCGCTCTCTCACCGCCTCTGTCACCGCCGCTCTCACACCGCCTCTGTCACCGCCGCTCTCACACCGCCTCTGTCACCGCCGCTCTCTCACCGCCGCTCTCACACCGCCTCTCTCTCACCGCCTCTGTCACCGCCGCTCTCTCACCGCCGCTCTCTCACCGCCTCTGTCACCGCCGCTCTCTCACCGCCTCTGTCACCGCCGCTCTCACACCGCCTCTGTCACCGCCGCTCTCACACCGCCTCTGTCACCGCCGCTCTCTCACCGCCTCTGTCACCGCCGCTCTCTCACCGCCGCTCTCACACCGCCTCTGTCACCGCCGCTCTCTCACCGCCGCTCTCACACCGCCTCTGTCACCGCCGCTCTCTCACCGCCACTCTCACCGCCGCCTCTGTCACCGCCGCTCTCACACCGCCTCTGTCACCGCCTCTGTCACCGCCGCTCTCACCGCCGCTCTCACCGCCGCTCTCACACCGCGTCTGACACCGCTGCTTCACCGCTTGTCACCGCCGCTTCACCGCTTGTCACCGCCGCTTCACCGCCGCTTCACACCGCTTTCTTCACCGCTTGTCACCGCCGCTTCACACCGCTTGTCACCGCTTCACACCGCTTTCACCGCTACTTACACCGCTTTCTGTCACCGCCGCTTACACCGCTTGTCACCGCTCTGTCACCGCTGTTTCACACCGCTTTCACCGCCGCTTCACACCGCTTTCTGTCACCGCTGCTTTCACCGCCGCACACCGCTTTCTTCACCGCTTGTCACCGCTTTACACCGCTTGTCACCGCTGCTTACACCGCTTGTCACCGCCGCTTTCACCGCTTGTCACCGCTGCTTTTCACCGCTTGTCACCGTTTGTTACCGCCGCTTTCACCGCCGCTTTACACCGCTTGTCCCCGCTGGCTTCACACCGCTTGTCACCGCCGCTTCACCGCTCTGTCACCGCGCTCTTCACCGCCGCTTCACACCGCTTTCTGTCACCGCCGCTTCACACCGCTCTGTCACCGCTGTTTTTACACCGCCGCTTTCACCGCTCTGTCACCGCTGCTTCACCGCTCTGTCACCGCTGCTTTCACCGCCTCTCACCGCTTGTCCTCTGCCGCTTCACACCGCTTGTCACCGCTGCTTTCATCGCTTGTCACCGCTGCTTTCACCGCTTACACCGCTTTCTTCACCGCTTGTCACACCGCTTTACACCGCTTGTTCACCGCTGCTTACACCGCTCTGTCACCGCCGCTTCACCGCTTGTCACCGCCGCTTTCACCGCTCTGTTACCGCCGCTTTCACCGCCGCTTCACACCGCTTTCTCTCATCACCGCTGTCACCGCCGCTTTCACGCTTGCTTGTCACCGCTGCTTTCACCGCTTTCTGTTCACCGCTTGTCACCGCCGCTGTCACCGCTTTCACCGCCGCTTCACCGCTTTGTCACCGCTTTCACCGCTGCTTTCTGTCACCGCCGCTTCACACCGCTTCTGTCACCGCTCTCACCGCCTCTGTCACACCGCTCTCACACCGCTTCTGTCACCGCCGCTCTCTCACCGCTCTGTCACCGCCGCTTTCACCGCTCTTTCACCGCCGCTGTTCACCGCTTGTCACCGCCTCTTCACCGCTTTCTGTCGCTCACACCGCTTTCACCGCTTTCTGTCACCGCCGCTTTCACCGCTTGTCACCGCCGCTTTCACCGCTTGTCACCGCCGCTTCACCGCCGCTTTCACCGCTTGTCACCGCCGCTTTTCACCGCCGCTTTCATCGCTGCTCACCGCTCTGTCACCGCCTGCCACCGCTTGTCACCGCGCCACACCGCTTGTCACCGCTGCTTCACCGCTTTCTGTCACCGCCGCTTCACACCGCTTGTCACCGCCGCTTTCACACCGCTTGTCACCGCGCTTTCACCGCTTGTCACCGGGCTCTTCACCGCTTTCACCGCTCTCTCACCGCTTTCATCTTTCACCGCCGCTTCACACCGCTTTCACCGCCGCTTCTCACCGCTTGTCACCGCGCTCACCGCTTCACACCGCTTCTGTCACCGCTTGTCACCGCTGCTTCACCGCCGCTTTCACCGCCGCTTCATCATGTCACCGCCGCTTCACCGCTTGTCACCGCTGCTTTCACCGCCGCTTCACACCGCTTGTCACCGCTGCCTCACCGCTCTGTCTCACCGTTTCTGTCACCGCCGCTTCACCGCCGCTTCACACCGCTCTGTCACCGCCGCTTTACACCGCTTGTCACCGCTGCTTTCACCGCTGTTGTCACCGCTGCTTCACACCGCTTGTCACCGCTGCTTCACACCGCTTGTCACCGCTGGCTTCACCGCTTGTCACCGCGCCTTACCGCTGCTTTCACCGCCGCTTCACACCGCTTTGTCACCGCTGCTTCACACCGCTTGTCACCACCGCTTTACACCGCTTGTCACCACCGCTTTCACCGCTTGTCACCGCTTGCTTTCACCGCCGCTTTCACCGCTTGCTTCACCGCTTTCTTCACCGCCGCTTCACCGCTTTCTTCACCGCTGCTTTCACCGCCGCTTTCACCGCTGCTTCACACCGCTTGTCACCGCCGCTTTCACCGCTTTTTGTTACCGCGCTTTCACCGCTGCTTCACACCGCTTGTTACCGCTGCGCTTACACCGCTTTGTCACCGCTTTCTTTCACCGCTTGTCACCGCCGCTTCACCGCCGCTTTACACCGCTTGTCACCGCTTTCTTCACCGCTTTGTCACCGCTGCTTTCACCGCCGCTTCACCGCTTTCTGTCACCGCTGCTTTACACCGCTTTTGTTACCGCCGCTTTCACCGCCGCTTCACACCGCTTGTCACCGCTGGCTTACACCGCTTGTCACCGCTGCTTTCACACCGCTTCTGTTACTGCCGCTTTCACCGCTGCTTCACCGCCGCTTCACCGCTGCTTTCACCGCTGCTTTCACCGGGCTTGTCATCACCGCTGCTTCATCAAGGTTTGTCACCGCCGCTTTTCACCGCTTGTCACCGCTGCTTTCACCGCCTTGTCACCGCCGCTTTACACCGCTTTCTGTCACCGCTCACCGCTTCTGTCACCGCTGGCTTCACCGCTGCCTTTACACCGCGTTTGTCACCGCCGCCCACACCGCTCTTCACCGCTTGTCACCGCCGCTTTCACCGCTTTCACCGCTTGTCACCGCTGCTTCACTGTTCTTGTCACCGCCGCTTCACCGCTGGGCTTCACACCGCTTGTCACCGCCGCTTTCACCGCTTTCACCGCCTGCTTTCACCGCTTGTCACCGCTGCTTCGCAGTCTTGTCACACCGCTTCTTCACCGCCTTCACCGCTTTCTGTCACCGCTCGCTTTCACCGCTTCACACCGCTTGTCACCGCCGCTTTCACCGCTTGTCACCGCTGCTCACCGCCGCTTTTCACCGCCGCCTTTCACCGCTTCTGTCACCGCCGCTTCACACCGCTGCTTTCACCGCTGTCACACCGCTTTCACCACCGCTTGTCACCGCTTGTCACCGCCGCTTTCACCGCTTTCACCGCTTGTCACCGCCGCTTTCACCGCTTTCTCACCGCTTCTGTCACCGCCGCTTCACCGCTGTTCACCGCTTCACCGCCGCTTCACACCGCTTTCACCGCTTCACCGCCGCTTTCACCGCCGCTTCACCGCCGCTTTCACCGCTCTGTTACCGCTGCTTTTCACCGTTTGTCACCGCTGCTTTCACCGCTTGTCACCGCCGCTTCACCGCTCTGTCACCGCCGCTTACACCGCTTGTCACCGCTGCTTCACACCGCTTGTCACCGCTGCTTCACCGCCGCTTCACACCGCTTGTCACCGCCGCTTCACACCGCTTGTCACCGCTGCCGCTTCACCGCTCTGTCACCGCTGCTTTCACCGCTTGTCACCGCCGCTTTCACCGCTTGTCACCGCGCCTTTACACCGCTTCTGTCACCACTGCTTACACCGCTTGTCACCACCGCTTTCACCGCTTCTGTCACCGCTGTCACCGCCGCTTTCACCGCTTTCACCGCTTTCACCGCTTTCACCGCCGCTTTCACACCGCTTTCCGCTTTCACCGCTGCTTTCACCGCTTGTCACCGCCGCTTCACCGCTGCTTCACCGCTGTCACCGCCGCTTTCACCGCTTTGTCACCGCTCACACCGCTTGTCACCGCTGCTTCACCGCTTTACACCGCTTGTCACCGCTTTCACCGCTTCTGTCACCGCCGCTTTCACCGCCGCTTTACACCGCTTGTCACCGCTTTCACCGCCTTGTCACCGCCGCTTTCACCGCTGCTTTCACACCGCTTGTCACCGCCGCTTTCACCGCTGTCACCGCTGCTTTCACCGCCGCTTTACACCGCTTGTCACTGCCGCTTTCACTGCTTGTCACCGCTGCTTTTCACCGCCGCTTACACCGCTTGTCACCGCCTGCTTTCACCGCCGCTTTACACCGCTTTTGTCACCGCTGCTTACACCGCTTTGTTCACCGCTGCTCTCACACCGCTCTGTCACTGCCGCTCTTTCACCGTTTTGTCACCGCTCTTTCACCGCCGCTTCACACTGCTTTTGTCACCGCCGCTTCTCACCGCTCACTGTTTTTGTCACCGCTGCTTTCACCGCTCTTTCACCGCCGCTTTCACACCGCTTGTCACCGCTCTCACCGCTTCTTGTCACCGCCGCTTCACACCGCTTGTCACCGCCGCTCTCACCGCCGCTCTCACACCGCGTCTGTCACCGCCGCTCTCACACCGCTCTTCACCGCTCTGTCACCGCCGCTCTCACCGCTCTCTCACCGCCTCTCTCACACCGCCGCTCTCACACCGCCGCTCTCTCACCGCCGCTCTCACACCGCCTCTGTCACCGCCGCTCTCTCACCGTCTCTCTCACCGCCGCTCTCTCACCGCCTCTGTCACCGCCGCTCTCTCACAGTCTCTGTCACCGCCGCTCTCTCACCGCTGCTCTCACACCGCCTCTGTCACCGCCGCTCTCTCACCGCCGCTCTCACACCGCCTCTGTCACCGCCGCTCTCTCACCGCCTCTGTCACCGCCGCTCTCACCGCTTGTCACCGCCGCTCTCACCGCTTGTCACCGCCGCTCTCACACCGCCGCTCTCTCACCGCCGCTCTCACACCGCCTCTGTCACCGCCGCTCTCTTACCGCTGCTCTCACGTCGCTGCTCTCTCACCACCGCTCTCACACTGCCTCTGTCACCGCTGCTGCTCTCACCGCTGCTCTCACTGCTGCTCTCACCGCCGCTCTCTCTCTGCCACTCTCTTTGCCGCTCTCTCACCGCCACTCTCACTGCTGCTCACACTGCCTCTATCTCTGCTGCTCTTTCACCGCCGCTTTCACCGCCGAACTCTGTCCCCCGTTCTCACAGCCACTCACACCGCTGCTCTCACTGTCGCTGCTCTCTCTGCCACTCTCTCCGACACTCTCACCGTTGCTGTCACTGCGGGTCTCACCTCTGCTCACACCGCTGCTCTCTCCCCCTCTCTCACCACCGCTCTCACTGCCTCTCACACCACCGCTCTCTCACCGCCGCTGCTCTCACCGCTGCTTTCACACTGCCGTTCTCTCTCTCTGCCACTCTCTCACCGCCACTTTCACTGCTGCTCACACCTCTACTCTCACTGCTGCTCACACCACTGCTCTCACCGCCACTCTCTCACCGCTGCTCTCACCGCCGTTCTCTCTCTCTCTGCCACTCTCTCTGCTGCTCTCTCACCGCCACTCTCACTGCTGCTCACACCTCTGCTCTCACCGCCGCTCTCTCCACTGCTCTCTCACTGCCGCTCTCTCACCGCCGCTTTCACTGCCGAACTCTGTCCTCCGTTCTCACAGCCGCTCACACCGCTGCTCTCACTGTCGCTGCTCTCTCTGCCACTCTCTCCGACGCTCTCACCGTCGCTGTCACTGCCGGTCTCACCTCCGCTCACACCGCTGCTCTCAAATCTGCTCTCACCGCCGCTCTCTCCCCCTCTCTCACCACCGCTCTCACTACCACTCACACCACCGCTCTCACTGTTGCCGCTCTCACCGGCACTTTCACTGCCATGCTCTCTCCTCTCTCTCTGCCACTCTCACTGTCGCCACTCTCACTGTCGCCGCTCTCACCACCACTCTCACCACCGCTCTCACTGTCACCGCTCTCACTGCCACTCTCACTGTCGCCGCTCTCACTGTCGCCACTCTCACCGGTGCTTTCACTGCCATGCTCTCTCCTCCTCTCTCTCTCTGCCACTCTCACCACCGCTCTCACTGTCACCGCTCTCACTGCCACTCTCACTGTCGCCGCTCTCACTGTCGCCACTCTCACCGGTGCTTTCACTGCCATGCTCTCTCCTCCTCTCTCTCTCTGCCACTCTCACCGCCACTCTCACTGTCGCTCTCACTGTCGCCGCTCTCACTTTCGCCGCTCTCACCGTCACCGCTCTCACCACCACTCACACCGCCGCTCTCACTGTCGCCGCTCTCACTTTCGCCGCTCTCACCGCCGCTCTCACTGTCGCCGCTCTCACTTTCGCCGCTCTCACTGCCACTCTCACAGTCGCCGCTCTCACTGTCGCCACTCTCACCGGTGCTTTCACTGCCATGCTCTCTCCTCCTCTCTCTCTCTGCCACTCTCACCACCGCTCTCACCACGTCCCGCTCAGCTGGCGCTACTGTAGCCAGAACCACTGATCTGTTTCTACAGTCCCTGCGTCTCAGACACGACCTCTCCAGCGCCGAGGAGAGCGTTACTCTTCACTGAGCACACCAGAGACTCAGCCGGGATTACTGAAGCACCTGAGGCACAGAGGTGGAGGAGGAGGGTGTGGGTTTCATCATGGAGATCTTATTAAAGTTACAGAAGAAAGAAATAAAATAGAAAAAAAAAGTCAAAACTCTCAAAAACAAAACAAAAAAGAAACCTAAAAAAGCAAAAAGTAAACGAAAACTAAGACACTAATCAGGTTAAATCTGACAGAATTTTTAAAATAATAGGGAATTCTAAATTTGAAAAAAAATCTAGAACACTAATAACAAACAAAACTAAACAAACGAAGGAAAGCAACCCTACATTTAGAAATTTAAAAAATGTTTTTATCTGAAATTAGTTGGTTAATCTAACATGAAAATTATGAACAAACAAACAAAAACTAAAGAAAGTAAATAAAACTAAACAGAAACTAGGAAGAAAGCTTTTGAAAAAGATTTATTTCAAAGTTAAACAAATCCAGGGTCATTACCCATGTTGAAATGTACATGAAAACAAACAAACAAACAAACAAACAAATAAAAAATGCTCAATAGTGAAAACTAAACAAAGTGAATGGAAATTAAACAAAAGTATCAAGACTCTCTTGAATTCTATAAAAAATCAAAATAAATAAATTCTAATATTATTGACACTAACACGAAAGCCACAAACAAACAAGCAACTAAAAACAACATAATTTTTTTTTTTTTACCATAAAACAAATCTCAACAAAGTAAAGGAAAACTAAAGAAAAACAAGAGAGTTAAAATATTTCAATAATTTCTGGGAAAAAAAGGCTTAGTCATTGTTTTAGGAAACTAACTAAAAAAATAAACAAACAAACAAACAAACAATAATAAGCTGACATTAAAAACAAGTAAACAAACAAACAAACAACAACAATAATAATAAGCAGATATTTAAAAAAAAAACAACAACATGATAATCTGATATTAAAAACATACAACAATAATAAGCTGATTAAAAAACAAATAAACAAACAACAATAATAAGCTGATTAAAAAACAAGTAAACAAACAAAAATAATAAGCGGATTTTAAAAACAAACAAAGAAACAACAATAACAAGCTGATATGAAAAACAAACAAACATAAACAAACAACAACAATAAGCTGATATTTAAAACAAACAAACAAACAACAATAATAAGCTGATGTTAACAGCAAACATATAAACAAAAATAATACGTTTTGACAAATAAACAAACAACAATAATAAGTTGATATTAAAAAAACAAGCAGACAAAGAACAATAAGCTGATATTAAAAACAAACAAACAACAATAATAAGCTGACATTAAAGACAAATAAAGAAACAACAACAATAAGCTGATATAAAAAAACAAACAAACAAACAACAATAATAAGCTGACATTAAAAACAAATAAGCAAACAACAATAATAAGCTGATATTAAAACAAACAAATAAATAAACAAACAATAATAAGCTTATATTTAAAACAAATAAATAAACAAACAAACAACAATAATAAGCTGATATTGACAGCAAACAAAAATAATAAGCTTTGACAAATAAACAAACAACAATAAATTGATATTAAAAAACAAGCAAACAAACAACAATAAGTTGATATTAAAAACAAACAAACAAACAACAATAATAAGCTGACATTAAAAACAAATAAACAAACCACAATAAGTTGATATTAAAAAAACAAGCAAACAAACAACAATAAGCTGATATTTAAAAAAAACCCTAACAAACAACAATAAGATGATATTAACAACAAATAAACAAACAACTATAATAAGCTGATATTAAAAACAAACAAACAAACAAAAAATAATAAGCTGATATTAACAACAAACAAACAACAATAAGATGATATTAACAACAAATAAATAAACAAAAATAATAAGCTGACATTAAAAACAAATAAACAAACAACAATAATAAGCTAACATTAAAAACAAATAAACAAACAACAATAATAAGCTAACATTAAAAACAAATAAACAAACAACAATAATAAGTTGATATTAAAAACAAACAAACAAACAACAATAATGCCCCCCTGTAAAAGATAAGTAGCAGGAGATCTAGTGAGATCATCATGGAGGTGTTTTAGGGTTCATTTTAAACCCTGCTGTTGTCTCATAAAGCCTCGTCCCTGATCCTCTTCAGCACGCTGGTCTGGGATTGCTTTTAAATGAACATGAGTGTGTTATGTGATTAGTTTAACTGGTTACTCTCCCCAACACCCTCCCCCCAATTTGTTGCAGTTTAAGTATAGTATCATCATCCACAGAACTTTTTTCTTCAACATCTATGAAGCTAATGTAGCTAAGAAGGCCATGTTTTCCACAAACATCTGCCTTAAGCCACTTCTTTAGTAATGACTTTCGGTGGATGCCATCTTAGACAACCAGAAACTTTTCTGGCTAATTTGCATACCCAAGGGCCCGTGGCTGCCTGTTAATGTGGTGTATAATGTGCTTGTGATTTTTTGTTTTTAATGTAGCAAAGTGTTGTGTATTTGTCTGTGTTATTTTGGTATGTTTCGGTGTTTGTTAATGTTTTTTTTTTTTTTAGCTCTGCTGGTTTCAATGGCTAGTCAGTTTTGTGGCTAACGAACTAGCTGTCTAGAACTTAGTGCTGTCAGTCTGTTTACAAAAAGGATTTTAGTTGAGACTTTCATTAGGTGTTAGCAAACAACCAGACAACAAACACCGACTATCTGACTCTGTATATATTTTGTATAAAACTGTATTCGACTTTCCACAGTTCTGTCAGTTGCTTATGTCTGGGTTTCAGCTCATCGGGACCATTTAAAAAAACATTTTCTGGGTAATAATACAATTTTCCTGCTTTCACCGTTGTTTAAACAGAGTTTTGGCTCCACCTTGTGGTCAAACTGTGCAGCTACACTATTTACTATGAAGCTACAGTGACGCGTCAGAACCCTTGGGACTGACAAATAATTCTTCTACAACAACGAAATATCGTTTCTAAACAAATAATATATATAAATATGATAAATTATTTTCTTATAAACGAATTCACGTCTATAATTCGTCTATATTACTCGTTATAATGCGTTAGAAATACTAGCAAGGCAAAATGTTTACCCAAAGGATTCATCCGTTTCCACTGAATCACGCAGGAACTTTGTTGAAGATCCAATCAGAGGGAGAAGCCGGAAGTAGATACAGTCCTTAAGTGTAACATGTTTAGTGTAAAGTACAGTTTATGTGCTCATATTTACAGTAGCTGTGTGATATGACTATTAATAGGAATAATGGTGTACTTTAATTAGGAAATAAAATGAAAATAATTAAGATACGTTGATTGTAAATTTCCCATTGGGATGATTAAAGTATCTGTCTGTCTGTCCGTCCGTCTATCTATCTATCTATCTATCTATCTATCTATCTATCTATCTATCTATCTATCTATCTATCTATCTATCTTAATTGTCTCACAGCATACACAACAACATTGTTCAACATTACAAAAAGTGACTCATAAAACGAATAAGTAATAGTTTTTATTTACAAATTTAAAAAAGTATATATTTCTGTGATGCTGCTTTCTGACGATATCCCTTGTTGTTCACGTTCATGATTCAATTTCATGAGAGGGCAGCACTGTGTGGAGTTTCCATGTTCTCCCCGTACCTGAGTGGGTTTACTCCGGGTACTCCGGTTTCCTCCCACAGTCCAAAAACATGTACATTAGGTGGATTGGTAATTCTAAATTGCCCATAGGAGTGAGTGTGATTGTGTGTGGTTGTCTGTCTGTATGTGTGGCCCTGTGATGGACTGCTGACCTGTCCAGGGTGTACCCCTGCCTTTCACCCAATGTGTGCTGGGATAGGCTCCAGCAGAGCCCAGTGACCCTAATTAGGAATAAAGCGGGTATAGATGATGGATGGATGGATGGATAAATTTCATGACGCAAATGTAGACATTACTTAATTCTGCTGAATTTCATAAAAATATTCCACTTTTATATAAAAGCGAATGTTTTTAGTGGAATCACTGTACATAAGATAATAAGCTAGGATACGCAACACTATTCAGGTCAAATAAAAATAAAAATAAAATAGTAAAGAAGAAGAAAGCAGTTCCAAATAAACTGATCCTGCTGCATAATGTCTAAAAAAAACATACTGAGGGGAATATGTAATATACTGTATATCTCTTATTGAACTACGTATTTATTTCCCCATCTCCCCTTCTCGGACACGAAGCCATCCTCGGGTGGGTCGCGAGACTTAAAAAATGGGTCACCAATACGATTTAAGGAAAATATTTTAATGCAATTTTAATAATAAAAAAAAAAGAAGAAGAATAACTTTAAATAGAAAGACACTTAAAGAACCACTTTGACAGGCTTTAGTAGAGTTATATTAGTTGCATGTCTTTCATTTATTTTATGCTGAATATAAGCAGACGGAAGTCAAGAATTTTTATATAAAAGTAAATGATCTGTTCTGGATTAGCCTCTCCACCGAGTATACGATGCTGAGCAAAGCATGCATTTCATTGCTACTGCCTTTAAGCACTATCTATCTGTGCGAAACTGGATTCTCAGTTTTTAACCAAAATGAAGACGAAAGAAAACAAGTTGAATGCTTTTCAGGACATTCGTGTTGCCCTGTCGTCCTGGGGCCAGATTATGCAGAATATGCAGCCCCACCCTTCTCATTAAAGTAAGTTATGTACGCCCCCACACATGCTTGTATATATATATATATATATATATATATATATATATATATATATATATATATATATATGTGTGTGTGTGTGTGTGTGTGTGTGTGTGTGTGTGTGTGTATATATATATTTATATATATGTAAATCTGGTTGTATATATGTGGGTCGAATCAATTTAAAAAAGGAGTGTAGCTCTACATATCCTCCAGCAGTCGGAGTAGAACATCGCAGAAGATGAACATTGAAAGGAGATTTGTCTCCACCTAGAGGAGACACGCATGTACTGCATGCTCCAAATAGAAAGCGCTTTGAAGGCATAGTTTCACACTAAATTGAGCAAAATGAAGCTGTGGAGTTGTTAAATCTTTTCTTCATAAAGTTCAACCTGCTGTCATGGAGGTGAGAGGAAACCAGAAACACCAGGAGGAAACATGAGAAAGACAGGAAACTGAGCTCCGGCTCGAACCCTGGCGCGCTCATTTAAATACTAAACAGCAGAAAAGAAAAATAATAAAATGTTATTTTTGTAATTTAATGCATTATAGGTATTTGTTTATCTTGTGTTTTCTTTTTTAAATATATGACAAATGGGTTTATATATATATATTTTTTTAAAGAACAAAAGTTTACCGTAAGATTAATATGATTTTTTTGGTCTTCCTGCCTCGTATCTGTCTTTAACGCTTGCAAGGCAATATGGTGGCTTAAAAATGATACTGTCACAACAGAGATTGAAGCAGGTAGAAAAAGTTCTGCAAAAACAACAGAAAGAAAAAAAGCAATGCTGGGAACTTACAAAACATGGAGAGGGAAAACCAGCTCGGAATTTATAAAGAAGAAAAACACACAATAAGGAGCTGTTACAGGAAAGTTGTGCAAGTCTCAGATGTTTAGAAGCAGGACACTAAAAAAAGATGGGAGTGTGCATGACGTCACCCGAACTTGGGACAACATTGCGCTCGCGTGTCTCCGTCATTCAGCTCCGGTCGCGAGTCGCGCGCAGACAGCACGAGGGATCTCCGTAGAGGTGCGCGCGAGGATGTGGGGGTAAGTCACAGTGGACTGACTTTTGTTGGACTGCGATTAATAGTTTGCGTTCAGATTTTGAAGCTTCAGCGGCATTTACACAAGGAGGATATCATCGGAGCTACCAGCGGATTATGAGCTTTAAATCAACAACAACAACAACAACAACAACAACAAAGTGCACGTGAAGGTAAAGTTTATATGTTTGGATTTGGTTTAACATTTCTGTAACAAGAGTAAATCTCCGTTTGTAAACAATAACACTCTCAGAAATAAAGTGTACTCTTCCTTGAAGCAATCTTTATGTATCTTTCACCTTTAAAGGTGCTTAATTAGACCTTATTTACTGCTGAGGGATCTTTACTTTAAAAATAAACAATCACCAAGCACATATGTCTTTTCCATAAAAGATGCACGTTATAGATAAATATAAACGCTTCCTTCATGCACCTCCAGCAACCAGTATTTCTGAGTGATCAACTTTCCTGAGGTTTCCTGCAGGTTCCAGTTTGTCTTGTCACCTGGTTAAAGAGTAACTGGGTGAACTGCTGTGAACTTCTGAAGCGCATCGTGTGAGTTTAGAAAGAGTGGACCGATATTTGGTTAGGGCAGGCTAGTTTGTTTTAATGCATAAATCAAAAAAATAAAAATAAAAACAAGTCTCTTTTCCTCTCAGAAAGACTTTTCTGTACTTTTCCGCTTTAAAGATAGTCCTTAAGATCTGGTTATGTACCTTAAATTATTCATAAAGGTGTAAGATACATACTAAGAATGTACATGTCCCCTAGTCTTTATTTCTATTTGTGCTATAGACTTATGAATATTCATTTAACAAGACTTTTTGCTCCAGGGAACTCTATCTAGTTAATAAATGATTGGAGAAAGTAACAGGAAACTGCAGTTCGCTGCTTGCAAATTAATCTTGTCTTGGTTTCTCTTCAGACCGCAATGTTTGAACAGTGACCCTACTATGGATTTTAGCAACGAGGTCGATCTTTCCAACAACAACATCATCGCTCCTCTGTGGAAAAAGCGTGCCACGGACCAGGTCTTGAACGGCAACCTGAAGCCCAAACCGAGACCTTTGAGTCATCAGATAGACGGTGTGCTCATGACCGATTTCCCCGTGGAGGACAAGTGCTCTTTCACCCTCACGCAACCTGCAGAGAAGATCCCCACTCCACAAGGAACCATGGTGGTCAAACATGTTTTGAACAAACCTGCCCATAAGACTCGTGTTGTAAGGAGCATTAGCATTGGGCATCTATCCAGTGGGCGCTTTTCTCTGGCTAGGTTCAGATCAGAGAATAATAATGCATCTGTGGACAGTAACCAGGCGACTAAAACCACAAAAACAAACGGTTTGAGCAAAAAGGAGACCAAAAGAGATCGTGATCCTCTGAAGCGTCTGTCCAACCCATTTACCCTCATCTCCCAGAGAGAGCAGATTGTTTTTGCGGACTCATCCCCGAAATCAGATAGACGAACCCCACAGAAATCAGGCTCTCCCTCCCAGAATACCCCTTCACAGCATTCTTCTCCAGTCACTCTTCGGAATTCTTTGTCTCCCAGCAGTTCCATGTCTAGCACTCGCTCCCTTTCTTCATGCTCTTCTTCCTCATCCTCTGTTCCCAGCACCCCATCCGAGCCCTTTACCCCTCAATCCCTGTCTCCATCCGAGGGCAGCATGGTAACTCCAGTTTTACGCCAGTCCTCAAGCTCCTCCCAAGGGTCCGAAGTCAAGTCACCCCTTCCCAGTACGGTCCTCAGTACGCACAGCCCTGTCGCGTTAAAGATGGGCACCCAGCAGCTCATTCCTCACAACCTGGCATCTGAAAAACGACTAGGAAAAACCAGCCAGACTGGGGGGTCGACAGATCCGTCCAAACGCTCCCTCCGTGCCCGCAGCATGGTGGAGAGTGGCTCCTACTTCTCCAGCAATAAAAATGTTGAAGATGCGGAAGGTGATGATGCTCCAGGGCTGTTTAGGAGGGGCCTGAGGTCCACGTCATATCGCAGGGCTGTGGTCAGTGGTGTAGAACTGGATGTCCCAAACCTACTAAAAGAAGTCACAGAGGTGAAAGAAGGACCCAGGAGTCCACGACCTTTCAAAAGCAAAGTGAGTGCAGCTTTAATGATACATCTAACATAAGACCAACTAACCTGATAGTAAATAAACTTTTAAAGGCTTATCAGTTTTAGCCTTCTGAAGGGTTTCTACCTGAAATGAAATGAAAACCCATGTTGTTGGGTTGTATGCATAACGTATTACCCCATTTAGACAGGTTTGAATAATGTGGAACCTTTCTAAATCAGGAAGTAATCTACATTACCCTTTGAGGACTTTCCCAGCTAGTCCTCTATCTTTCCTAACTTGAAAGATAGACCTGATTAGTTAGCTTTGGACTCCTTTATTTTAATTGAACAACCACTGATGTAGGGTTCAACATGAAACTTTTTGTCCCAGACGGACAAATCAAATATACCTTTGAGGGTGCTAGATAGCACCTTGTGCATGGTTCTAGAGTCAGAGAAAATCTACAGTTCAAGCTAGAGGCCATAAGTTGTAGTCACTAGTCTAAACTAGAACCCTGCAACTAAAAGAGTTCCAAGTGTTTTTAGCAAGACACAAATCCTAAACTATCTAAAGAACCCTTGAAGAACTATCAAAGAGTACACCATAGATGGTACAAACCTTAAAATCTGACTTGTATCCTTTGAAAAAACTAGTATTATTGGATAGCTTGATGTATGTATGCAAGTAGCCTAAAAAAGTAAAAGTTCATATGCTGACCATAAGCTGCAAAAAAAATCCTCCCTAATCCAAAGCATAAATCTTTTCAACAATATACCAAATCATATGACTAGAAGTATGTCTGTAACAGAACATTTTGTCATCAGGCTCAATAACACTTGACCATTACCTTCCTGAAATATGAACCTGTGCATTGTTTTAGTAATTGTGATGTGAGCACTGAGCTGATGGTAGTTATGGCTTTGCTGATATTTTATTGTGTTCTGTTTTATATTTTATGGTCATTATACAATGTGTAACACGACAAGACACATGATTTTTCTGTTCTGGTGCCCAGCTGACTGTCCTTCACATCTTCACACATAGACTTTAGCCTAATCTCTTCAACAAACACTGATACACACTCTTAGATTATTCGCACTAATAGTCAATGTGGCAAAAAATATATCCTGATACTGTAGAAACATTTCTAAAACATACAATATGCGGCATAGATCATTCAATTTCGGTAATTATATTCCGTCATCATGCTGCCAGCTAATCAGCAGACAGTCTTGTGCGCTTATATTGTTGAGATCTTTAGACTCTGTCTGATTTCCTTATCTAGAAAGATAACAGCACTTCCATAACTCATGCTAGATGACAAAACATGTTGCTAAATACAGTGAACAACGAAATATGAGGGATTGGATACAGAACCATGTCATTAAACAGATTTTTTTGTCCAATTACATTTACAGCATTTGGCAGACACCCTTATCCAGAGCAACTTACATTTTATACAACTGAGTAATTCAGGCTTGCTCAAGGGCCCAGCAGTGGCAGCTTGGTGGACCTGGGCTTCCAACTCATAACCTTCCGTGCAGTAGTCTAACACCTTAACCACTACGCTACCACATCCCCATGTGTGATGTCTAAGAATAAGGAGCCACAGCAATGGAGGACGTTGTTGTTTTTAGGAGCTGTAACATCCTCAGATTAGCTCAGACAGATGCTTCCAGAGTGTATAAAGGGGTCATCGAGGGCACAGAGTTGAAAGGGTAGAAATGGACCATGTTCGCTAACGTCCATCTGACAAACCAGTGTGACCAGAAGAGCTAGCTTGTAATGTTGAAATCAGCCAGGTTTTAATTGTGTCATTGGTCTTATTGAAGCTAATGCTGTTAATGAAAAGTTTTGGCTTTGTCTAACGCACACACACAGCTCTCTGAATGAACGAGGAACCCTTAGTATAACCTTAAAACTAACTGACCATTATTAGCAGGTTTTTAGAACATTTGTGCCTGTGTAGCTACTTCCTCTCTAAACACAACAGTAACAAAACACACCAATACTGATATGAACTAGCTGGATTACTGAAATGACCTCATGCTAGCTGTTGTCCATTACCGACTGATGATTTGTTAGCTTTTGAAGATGTTATTTGACAGAGCAGATCAATGGCTAATTGTTAGCTGATGTTTTCTGCAGAGTGGAGGAAAGAAGAAGAAACTACAGACCCAGAGGACATTTGACAGTGAAGGTAAGACTTGCTACTCAATCTCTTATGACTGTTATGAACACAAGCTCTGAAATTTATGCTACAGCAAAAATAGCTACTGTAACTTCCTAGCAGAAAAGCTGATACAGTGAAAAGGAAAGGATGTGTGGGAGCAACAACATGTTTATTTATGGGTGTGGTTGCTTTCATTTTGTGTTATCTCGGTGTACTCTGACCTGTGAATTTCCGAACCTCTAACATAGTTGAAACGTGTTGCTTGGTGAACATTTAACATACTGCCAATCTAATCTACTGTCCAAAGTAAACTTTTACTTAATTAAGTAGCAGATTTATGCTGTTAGCATCGAGTTAACCCAACCCATGTGGTTCTTGTGGTAAAATTCTTGTGGTTTCATGTTTCATGTCAGTAATACAGGCAAACCTTCAAATAATACAGAAGCACAAGATGTTTTTGATGGTTTGTTAATTAATTATTATTGATAATAATTGCAAAAAAATTGCATAATTATTGCAAATGGAAACTGAAAGGTTTCAGGTATCATGCTCAAGGAAATGATAAGAAAGATATGTACGTGTATGTGCTTCTGTACTCGTCTCACTATTGTTGTTGTTCCCAGTGTCCAGGTTGTGATTTTTTAGCTTGAAAGACGTCACTGAACATCTTCCTTCTACCTTCTAGCTACGTTCACTGACCATCTTTTAGAAACTGTAGATAATTCCATATGTATATATTCATCCTCTACCTCATTCATCATTGGAAATGGATCAACATTGAGCAGATATTATCTGTGTAAAAACCTGTTGTTACTTCAGCGGAAGCCTGGCAAACAGCCAAATTAGATCGAGTACAACTGAATAATTGGCCAAATGTTTTTTTATTTCTGCTTGTAACATATTTTAACGCCTATTTTTTTGCCTTACCGGAATTCCTGAAAACGTGTAAAAAGCCGGTTAAACAGCCACAAAATACACAAAAAAACATGACTAACACCTTGCTAGCTATGAGTGAACATGATGCTATGATCCACTCATTTTATAGCCACGTGTCACTGAGAAAAGAAAAGATCTAATCAGTTCACTTTGTAGTCAGATTCTAGCTACCAGGTTCACGTCTCCTTCCTTCCTTCCTTCCTCCACTCCTTCTGTCCTTAATTCGTTCTTTCAGTTTTTCCCTCCTTCCCTCCTTCCTTCCTTCCTTCCTTCCTTCCTTCCTTCAGTCTTTCCTTCCTTACTTCTTACCTTCCTTCCAACACCTTAACCCCTGAGCTACCACACCCCCTCCATCAGAGCCCTTGTAGGTTGTAGCTGATCATTCTGGGCTGTAAGTATTCCCTGGTTTGAGGAAGCTGTTTGTTAATACTCTCACAATGTCCACATAGATTAGTTTCATACACCATTCTATCATTTTCATTCACTTCATTACTGAAATCTGTTTCGCTGTGGCTTTTGTTTTTGTTCCTGCAATCAACACTTTCCCCACAAACAGCCACTCCACACTGCCGGCATCGTTTCTATGACAAACATTGTCAAGGTTCTTAACCACTTTGTTTCCTTTACCCAAACAATGCGGCGTAAGTTTTCAAACCACATCATGTAGCTGATTATTTTCTCTGTGTTCATGATTCTGCACAACGCAGCACACTTTAAACCACTGTTATGACATGTTTCCCCACCAAGGGCATGCTTTACGAAGATTTATAGAACAGGTAGAACAACAGCATTCATATAATAGTTGTGAACGGTGACAAAATCCAATCTGGCAACCCAGCAATTAGAATTCTAACAATGGATCTGCTTAAGCATATATATTTTTGTGTGTTTATTTTCTACAGAAGATGAAGTTCTGTATCAGAACTACCAGGAGAAGGCCCTGCACAACGACTCGGACGAGGACGCCGAATCCAGACAGCCCAAAGCAGACGAGAACATCGTGGTGCAGTACAGACCCATCCGGACGTCCTGGAGTCAGCTCAGTGTGGTGAGACACATTTGAACACATCATGAATCCAGAAACCAGGTTTAGAGTATCGGTGAGTGATACGGTCAAAATATCACGCCATGTCGTCGCATCACAGCTCCAGGGCTCGATCCTCAACTCAGGTTTCTGTCTGGGTGGGTGGAGTTTCACATGTTCTCACTGTGTCCACGTGGGTTTCCTGTCAGGGATCCGATTTCCTCTGGGAAAGTCTTAGAATCCCATTCAACCCTGTCCAGGATCAAGCAGTGCATTGCTTTATTTGGAGTTTAAATCTGGGGTATAGTCATTTTTAAGGAACGTTTACAACCGTAACATTTTCCTCATATCATCTGCTTGTCTTTTTTAGAACAGTGGAGTTGTAGATGTTTGTAACAATCTCAATGTAATATCCATATATCCTCACACCCATACACACAAACCCTCATACTGCAATCCTGTCATCCAGCAACACCAACCACCTCACCACCCAAAGGATCACACACACACACACGCACACGTACACTATACACACACGCACACAAATCAGTGTGTGTTTATAATTCAGCATGTACTTATGCCCATGCAAGAAGAAACATAGTGGTGGAGTTAAGGAATGCTGGGGCTATGAGGAATGTGGTTCAGTCCGGTCACACGGGAGTCCCAATCATAACCGCCCTGAGAGAGAGAGAGAGAGAGAGAGAGAGAGAGAGAGAGAGAAGGAGACATAAAGGGACATGGAGAGAAAGAGAGAGAGAGACTTATAGAGACATGGAGAGGAAGAAACATGGAGAGAGAGAGAAAGAGAGGGAGAGAGAGAGAGAGAAACATAGAAAGAGAGAGAGACATAAAGAGACATGCAGAGAAAGAGCCATGGAGAGAGAGAGAGAGACCTGGAGGGAAGGGAAAAGGCAGAGACAGAGAGAGAGAGCAAGAGAGAGACATGGAGAGGAAGAAACATGGAGAGAGAGAGAGAGACAGAGAGAGACATAAAGAGACATGAGACATAAAGAGACAGACAGGGGAACAAATGGAGAGACAGAAAAACAAACAGACAGAGAGAGAGAGAGAGAGAGAGAGAAAGGTGGAGAGGAACATCTGAAGACAGACAGAAAGAGTGGGAGAAACATGGAGAGAGAGAGAGAGAGAGAGAGAGAGAGAGAGAGGGCATGACAGACATAGAAAGAGACATGGACAGAAAAATATTAATACACACTGGATCTGTGAGAAAGAATAGGACATAGAAACACTGAGACAGAGAGGGAGACAAATATATTCTGGTTTTAATGACTCTCTGACATGGTGAGAGGGAGACAGAGAGAGTGAGACACAGACAGAAAGACAGAGAGAGTGAGACAGAGAGAGTGAGACACAGAAAGATAGAGAGTGAGACAGAGAAAGAGACAGAGAGAGAGTGAGAGACAGAGAGAGTGGGAGACAGAGAGAGAGAGACAGAGAGAGTGAGACCGAGAGTGAGAGACAGAGAGAGTGGGAGACAGAGAGAGTGGGAGACAGAGAGAGTGAGACCGAGAGTGGGAGACAGAGAGAGTGGGAGACAGAGAGTGAGAGACAGAGAGAGTGAGACAGAGAGAGTGAGACAGAGAGAGTGAGATGGGAGATAATACTTTTGAATGGATCTCTGACACAGTGAGAGTAAGACAGCCAGAAATATTACTACATTTTAAAAGATCTCAGAGAGAGAGAGAGAGAGAGGGAGAGAGAGAGGAAGAGAGAGAGAGAGGAAGAGAGAGAGAGCATTTATGGAACACAGATGATCGAAATGATTAGTTATTGATTTTTTAGGGAAGGCTAAAATGACATGAGTCTTAAATCTTAGTTTAGAGAAGCAGAGAGAGACGGATAATGGAAGGAGAAAGAAAGAGAGAGAGAGAGAGAGAGAGAGAGAGAGAGAGAGAGAAAGAAAAGCAGAGAGCTACTACATCCTCAGGGAAATGGCTCCAGTCAGGGCAAGGCTCCAGCTCCTTGCTCGAATTCCGACAGATTCTACCCCGTGGAAAAAATGTAGAAAATGTGGAAGGCTGGATCTGGTAGAAAGATTCCTGTTTGTGGAATTATGTCATCTGCTTTAAGTCTGGAATGGTGGGAGACTTTAATGATGTTTTCCACTTTTGACACTTCCTAGGCTGGAATGTTCTGGAAACAACAGTAACAATACAGAGAGACTGAGAATAAGTTATAAGAAAATCGTGTGTGCGTGTGTGTGTGTGTGTGTGTGTGAAAGAGTGAAAACATGTGGAGGGATATGAAAGGAAACAGATGAGTGAAATGGTGTGGACTCTGACATGGGTGGTGTAGAGATGGACACAAGCAAAAAGGATAGGAACAGAGCTGTGTGTGTGTGTGTGTGTGTGTGTGAAGAGTGTTTTGGCAGGGTACTGGTTCAGGCTTTTGTCTACTCAGGAAGTTGAGTTCTGAACACAGCACAGGTGTGTTTATTTGACCACACACACACACACACACACACACACACACACACACACATACACACACACACACACACACACCACAAGTTGGGAAAATGGGATTTTGTCTTGCACGAGCATGAAGTCCATCCTGCCGGGAGCTGGAAGCTGTCATTCATGAACATGTGTGTTGATAAAGTTTAAGGCGTAGAGATCAGTTAGAGTAAGCTGAAAAGTCTCAGCTTTCACCCCATGTCGTGTCTCTACAGTTTATTCCATCAGGTTTTTGTGTCTGGTAATGCTCTAATTTTTCTAATTACATTCATTCATCATGACCTTCTTCCTTTTTGAGTCCTGACTCATTTTATATCAGACTCACAGCCAGAACATCATTCATCTCTTTATACTGATTGAAAACCACCATAGGACAAGTACTGTACATTTGGCAGATACCATTATCCACAGCAACTTACAATATACCTCATTTTTTATACAACTGAGGGTTAAGGGCCTCACTCAGGGGCCCAGTAGTGGCAGCTTGGTGACCCAACACCTAAACCACTAAGCTACCACATCCTCTCCGAACCTAATTTCTAATATAAAAACACAACGTATTAATTAAAGATGAATTGCGTATGTAAATCACTGTTGCATAGACTACAGGAAGACAAAGTTATCCATCTTGCATTAAAGCGGCACTGCAGTGAGCGAGGACGTCTATAGTGTAGCAGATACGTTCGTCCTTTTCAGCAAGGTTGCTAGGAAAAGCCCCCAAGAGGCTCGATGAACAAAATGAAAAGTTTATTTAACTGTAATTTGACCTGCATGACGTCGTATTTTCTATAGCCTCGGGTTCGTAACCTCGTCTGTACTCCTAGTTCCTAGTTTCTGTCGCTCCCGGGTTTCTCAGAAGTGTCCGGTTTCCTGTGGTGAGAAGAGAAAATATGATTTCGAACGAGGACGATGCTTCCTGATGTCATCACCTGATTTCGGGGTGTACTTCGCCTCCTGGCGCTCGCAGTGCTCAGGTAGAGTTGGGTCGGGAGTTCGGATAGCGGGGACGTGTTGCTTGGAAACAGTTCGTGAACAGCTCGTGCTGTCGAGCCTCTCCCTTCCTGTCTGTCTTTCTGTCTGTTTTGTTTGTCCTGTATGTTTGCTGAAGGTACTTGAGGTAGCGCTATGAAGATATGATCTAGAGTGAGTTTATAAGATCAGTAGGTGAGAGAGAGAGAGAGAGAGAGAGAGAGAGAGAAAACATGTATGCTGTGGGCTAGCACTAAAACCTGTCAGAATTCAAAAGCAGACAGTTATTCACATCTGGTTCCACCTTTAGCTCCTAAATACCTATGTAGCACCGGTTAGGATCAGATTTCACCTCTATGTTATGACCTGCTTTTTATTACTACTTTTTACCCCCTATTTTTATTTCCCTTTCACCAGCCAGCTCTCCCGCATCGATACTCCGTATCTCACCTGGAGAAAAACGTTCTTCTGCCCTCTTCTGCATACATGACCTCATAGACCCTTACGACGGTTTTAGAAGGTTGTGAGATCAAAATATCTAGACATCTAAGACAGCGTCTGCTCCTGTGTCACAGGGCGTGGTATTGGAGATAATATATTTTCTGCCCTGTTTCGTACACATGGGGGTTAGTTTTTCTTTGATTGACAGGCAAAAATCCTTCCTGGTCTCATTCTCACTTTTACTCCTTTTAACCCATCAGAGAGAATGAAAAGTCATTAGGTTTGACGTAACTGAGTGGACAGTTTAGTCCCTAATCAGAGGACCAGCTCAGTTTGGTTGGTTTGATTTAAAATCAGTGAAATTATGATGAAAAATCTAGACATCTATGGAAGCATAATTAGCAGTGTTTAACAGGATGACATATCACACTTGGAGAATAATGTTTGTTCCACATACATGGACTTAGAGGTGTCTCTGATTGGTTAGTCTTGCTCTGATTGACAGGCGAGAAACCTTCCTGGTCTTTTACTCATTTAACCCATCAGAGAGAATAAGAAGTTCTTAGACTTGATGTATCTTTAGTTCCCAATCAGAGGACCGGCTTGGTTTGGTTTGTTCTGTTAAAAGTATGAATAAGATATGGGATCTTAACTAGTGCAAGGCTTTCCTGTAGTGGCAAGTAATCATGACTCAATACACTCAATACACAACATCCAAAAATATCCCAGCTGTATTCTGTCCTGAAATGCTGCTGCATTGTTCAAATACCAAAGATGAACTTCATCATGCTCATCACACACCCAGTGTCAGCATGCCCATAGTCACCGTGTTACACCTACATTTCTTCTGAGTTTAGAGAGATTAAGGAGAACAGTCTGTATTTATACCATTCTTACGATCAGTCAGTCTCCTGCTGTCCGATCTCAGACACGTGTCCAGAGAGTCGGGTAGTTAGTGCTGTCCTTCAAGTGTGTTTCACTTTCTTATGGATTTTAGAGCATTTAGAGAGTCCATTTGCTCGTCACAAACAGCAGCTTTTCATCCACGTCGGACACAGTCGTCACCGAGTATGGCTTTAAAAACTGAAAAGAACTTTAAAGACTAAGTTTTAAGCAAAAGTAAAAACTGAAACGTTTTTGAAGAGATTAAAAAAAGGGCACAAAAACTGCAAAGTAACAGAAACAAAATGGCTGCCACTGGCTTGGATGCATGACTGTTCAGTGTTGTTGAGGATGTTCAGTGAATAGAGACAAACCAAGGATTTATACAGTAGTTTTAGATATTTTTTTTCCATACTGAGCCCTTAGATGCTATTTTTAGATGGACAATGACGTTCAGCTCCCGGCTCCAGACATCTCACAAGTCTCCATTTCTCTCAGTTTTCAGTTTTGGTTTTCAGAGAAGAATGAATTACAGATTTTTTTGTGTCACTGGAAAAAAAAAGACAGGCTAAACTATAAGGATAGTTATCTTTTTATTTTTATTTTATTTATCTTTTGGCACATTGTACTATTAAATTCAGAATAAAATCTACCAGACAGGTCTCTAAACAGAGTTTTCTTGGGTGCAGATTATCCGTCTCCGTTAAGACTCTGTCCTCGGGCGTGGCACGGTCATTCGAGTCGCCCTCCTGATTTCCTGTACAGCGTTAGATCAGATAGAATCTGATCCGTGGTTTTGGGCGCTCCTGATTTGGGAAGTTTTTGTTGGGCACAAAAGCAGCAGAAGCAGCAGCGGCTTTACATTTCTCCGGCTCTCGCAGTGCTAAAGCTTTCCAGCTTTGTTTTTCTGCCCTGGTTATGAATGAACAGAATGCGGCTCAGGTGCTGAGAGTTTCTCTGGAGGAAACCTGATCGGGGAAATGGTTTTAGTGCAATCTGTTCACACACACATACTCATTATAAGTTATTTGAGTATCATCTCACATACACACAAACACACACACAGACTGGACAAACCTATGCTGAGATCCAACATCCGTTAAATCCTAAACAGAAAGCTGGTGTGAGGTAAATGTGGGTTATTTATTTACTTATTAATTTATATATTTATAAAAAAAAAACCCTTGGACTCAAAATTCAGTAAAGCCCAGTTCCAGTGAGCGTGCTCAGACCAGGTGTATGAAGGGCGTCTTTGTTACCGCTAGCCGATATCCAGTTCTAGCGACCTCCTTTAGTTTCCTCAGGAGCTGTATTGTTTACTGCATTTAAGAGATTTTCTGTGCCGGTCTCTCCTCCTCCTCCTCCTCCTCCTCCTCATCCTCCTCACCCCTCTCAGACAGAAAATTTCTAAAATCTTCAAATACAATCGAATGGCCTGTTCTGATTTAGCAAGATTAGCCAAGCTAGCCAGCACTCTAGCACTGCACTACTGGAGTGCAGCTAGCTATTTGAGTAGCTAGCTAATTGTCAAGCAGCAGCTAGGACAGAAGTTCGGCTCCACAGGATCGTGTCATCCTTTTGTTTTAGAGAAAATAAATACTTCAGGAATACGGTTATAGAAAAATGATCGACTCAGGGTTGAGTAACAGGAACTTTAGCGCCTCTCTGATACTTTTCCCCCTATAACTGCGCACATCTAATGTTTTTCTTATGTACTAGCTTATCAAGGATTAGGAAGCTTGGGCTAGGATTGCTAGGACGCTGGCTTATGTTTGGCTAATCATTACATTTAAACCGTGTGCTGACAATCTTGCTAACATTGGACTGTTGTGTTTAAAGTGTATACAGTAATTATACAGGTTTGCTACAAAGCTAGCTATATATTATTATGCTGTGTAAACCGCTAGGCATGCAAATTAGCATGCTGTTTAATATTTTTCTTACTACTGCATCATGTAATTGCAGCCAAGTGCTAACAAGCTAGCTGAGATTAAAGGTCTGACAGTTTGAAGGTAAATCTTTCGCTAGTCAGAGTTCAGTGCTTCATCCTGTTTGCTCTGCTCTCTTCCAGGTTAAAAAAAGTGGAGCGTGTGAGAGGCTGAGCCAAGAGGAACGCAAAAGGCAGGAGGTAAAGTGCTTCTGTTCTTCCTTTTTATAGCCTTCTACCTTTGTTCCCCTCTCTCTCTCTCTCTCTCTCTCTCTCTTCATCCATCCCCTTCTCTCCCCCTTCTATCTGAGTGCTGTGGAACATACCACTAAGAACAGCTGGTTTTTGTTGGCGACCTCTTAAGACCAAACTGATGCAAGAATGTATTACGTGTGTGTGTGTGTGTGTGTGTATAATGTGTGTGTGAGTGTGTATGTCTATAGTATGTGTGTGTTTGTGTGTGTATGAGTATGTGTGTGTTTTTGTGCATATGTGTGTGTATAGTATGTGTGTGAGTTTGTGCGTGTGTATAGTATGTGTGTGTGCTTTTGTGCATATGGTTGTGTGTGTATAGTGAGTGTAAGTGTATGTGTGTATGTATAGTGAGTGTATGAGCGTGTGTGTGTGTGTTTTTGTGCATATGGTTGTGTGTGTATAGTGAGTGTAAGTGTATGTGTGTATGCACTTGTGTGTATGCACCTGTATGTGTGTGTGTGTGTTTTTGTGCATATGGTTGTGTGTGTATAGTGAGTGTATGAGCGTGTGTGTGTGTGTTTTTGTGCATATGGTTGTGTGTGTATAGTGAGTGTAAGTGTATGTGTGTATGCACTTGTATGCACTTGTGTGTATGCACCTGTATGTGTGTGTGTGTGTTTTTGTGCATATGGTTGTGTGTGTATAGTGAGTGTATGAGCGTGTGTGTGTGTGTTTTTGTGCATATGGTTGTGTGTGTATAGTGAGTGTAAGTGTATGTGTGTATGAGCGTGTGTGTGTTTTTGTGCATATGGTTGTGTGTGTATAGTGAGTGTAAGTGTATGTGTGTATGAGCGTGTGTGTGTTTTTGTGCATATGGTTGTGTGTGTATAGTGAGTGTATGAGCGTGTGTGTGTGTGTTTTTGTGCATATGGTTGTGTGTGTATAGTGAGTGTAAGTGTATGTGTGTATGAGCGTGTGTGTGTTTTTGTGCATATGGTTGTGTGTGTATAGTGAGTGTATGAGCGTGTGTGTGTGTGTGTGTGTTTTTGTGCATATGGTTGTGTGTGTATAGTGAGTGTAAGTGTATGTGTGTATGAGTGTGTGTGTGTATGTGTGTGTGCACTCATTCTTATCAGCCCTGTTTCTCCAGCGTCCACTTAGTAAGCTCTGTCCATTAGAGATCCGTATATTAAAGTTATAAATCATACTCGGTGTAAACATGAGGACTGATAAATAAACTGTGTGTCCGACTGCTTAATAAACACATCCTAATATAGCTGTAACGTCTCCACCTTCTCATATCCAGCACACAGAGGTCTGTAGCATGGTCAAACACTGTCATATTAAACACTGCAGCACTCTCGCCAGGGGCATGAGCGGCACTCGGCTATTCTCATCAGAGCTGTCAGTGTTTCTGAGAAACCTCAATGTCTCCTTAGTTAATGAGTATTTAATTATTCACCTAAACACCATCAGTATTTGTGCTTCACTGGAAGGGTGGAGTCCATTCCTAAAGTCATTATCTTACACTATGAAATGAGGTAACAAGTCCAATGCCAAGACATGACAGTGATGGGATTAAAACCTGCCGTCTGTCTGAATCACGCGAGAGAAACCTAATAACAGGATCATCAGACGCTCTGATATTCTAGGTGTAACTAAGCCTAAGTCTTCAGGACAAAGCAGTTTAAGCATTCTGGATAAATAATTAGCGATTATTGTCTTAGTATCTTATTAAAAGGGCTGGTGAGGGAATAATTTCTTCATTTATGTGGCAGGAAAGAAAAAGTTGATTGTGTGACATGCAAATACATGACATTGCCAAAAGTTTTGGGACGTCTGCCTTTACATGCACATGAATGTAATATGGAGTTGTCCTGCTCTTTGCAGCTATAACACCTTCAACTCTTCTGGGAAGGCTTTCCACAAGGTTTAGGAGTGTGTTTATGGGAATTTTTGACCGTTCATCTAGAAGCGCATTTGTGAGGTCAGGCACTGATGTTGGACGAGAAGGTCTGGCTCTCAGTCTCCACTCTAATTCATCCCAAAGGTGTCCTATCAGGTTGAAGTAAGGACTCTGTGAAGTTCCTCCACACCAAACTCACTCATCCATGTCTTTATGGACCTTGCTTTGGTCACTGGTGTGCAGTCATGTTGGAACAGGAAGAGGTCATCCCCAAACTGTTCCCACAAAGGATGAAATTGTCCAGAATGTCTTGGTATGAAGCTGAAGCATTAAGAGTTCCTTTCACTGGAACTAAAGGGCCGAGTCCAACTCCTGAAAAACAACACCTGAATTCAATGATTTGGAGGGGTTCCCCAAAACTTTTGGCAATAATCAATTTCGTATCATAACAGATTGAGTGTGTGATCAAGTGTGTTATGTGTCTCTCAGGCGATATTCGAGGTGATCTCGTCAGAGCACAGCTACCTGCACAGCCTCATGATCCTCGTCCGGCTCTTCAAGGACTCACCGGAGCTCAGCGACACCATGACCAAGACGGATCACCATCACCTCTTCTCCAACATCGTGGACGTGTGTGAGGCCAGTAAAAAGTAAGACCTGCCTTCCATTCTTTTTGAGCGCAGGAGAGCGCTCTGAAACGACAGCGAGTCGTTTGGAAGTCATGTTTAAGAGTCGATTTGCAATGACTCACTGAATCAGAATAATGTTTTGAGAATCAGGCAGTGTTTTGAGAAAGAGAGAGAGTGTGTGTGTGTGTGTTTGTGTGTGTGTGTGTGTGTGTGCATGCTTTAGTGTAGGTTTGACTTCTCAGCTTTCGTTATCCGCAAGAGGGGTGAAAGTAATCCTGCTGGTTAACCGACCCTACTCGATGCCATCTCCCTATCTGTCTGGTGCCAACCTTTATTTGTAGACTGTGTGTGTGTTTGTGTGTGTGCGTGTGAGAGAGTGCGTGTGTGAAATAGTGAATGTGTGTTTGTGTGTGTGTGAGAGAGAGCAAGTGTATGTGAGAAAGGGTGTGTGTGTGAGAGAGAGCGAGTGAGTGTGTGTATTAGTGTGTGTATGTATATAACATTTCTGTGTGTGTGAGTGTGTGTGTGTATTATGAGTATGTATATATATAGTATGTGTGTGTGTGTGTATATATATCATGACAGTTTATATATATTGTGTGTGTGTGAATCATGTGTGTATATATAGTGTGAGTGTGTGTGTGAATCATGAGAGTTGATATATTGTGTGTGTGTGTGTGTGTATCATTACTTAGTTATATTTAATACATACTAAATGTATTAAATATAACTAAGTAAAAAAACAAAAAGTAAAATTAAATTGGTAAGTTTAAATGCTAAATGTTAAATATAACTGGGTAAAAAAATAATTACAAAAAGATTTTAAAATTAAATTGGTGAACAAAAGCACTAGTGGAGATTATATGGTAAATGTATTAAATAAAACTAAGTAAAAAAAAGATTTTAAAATTAAGTTGACAAAAAAGAAAGAAATCACTAGTGTGGATTAAATGCTAAATATATTAAATATAACTAAGTAAAAATTAAAAAAAAATTAAAAATTAAAAATATTATATTTCATATATTTTATGTATATTATAAATATATTTATAATTTAAATATATTTAAAAATTAAATTGGCAAAAAAACCTTTAGTGAAGTTTAAATGCTAAATGTTTTAAATATAACTAGGTAAAAAAAAAATTAAATTAAATTAAATTAAATTGACAAAAAAACACTAGTGGAGATTAAATGCTAAATATATTAAAATATAACATTAATAAAAAAAAAGATTTTAAAATTAAATTGGCAAAAAAGTACTAGTAAAGATTAAATGCTAAATGTATTAAATATGGCTAAGTAAAAAAACGATTTTAAAATTAATTTGGCAAAAAAGCACTATAATATATTAAATATAACTAAGTTAAAAAAAAAAATTAAATAAATAAAAATAAAAATAAATTGTCAAAATAAAATTCTAGTGAAATTTTAATGCTAAATGTATTAAATATAACTAAGGAAAAAAAAATATTTTAAAATTAAATTGGCAAAGTAAAGCACTAGTGAAGGTGCTATTATTAAAAAAAAAAATTATTAAACTTTCTTAATAAAAATGAATTGCTCATCTTGCCTGTGCCAGTCTTCATATCTGTATTTGCGGGCGGTTTGAAGTTGACTCATCGCTGCAGTTCGAGTTGAGGTTGTGTAAATATTGTCTGGGTTTGAGCAATGGTGCCAGCTGAGGTTTGGCAGAGTTTGCCATCAACTGTAACGAGGTACACCCTGGATATCCCTGCTGTATCGTCAGCAATAATCACACACACTGTCACCAGCCTCACATCAGAGATTTAGCTGAAATGGGACGAGTCCTGACACGAGAGACACTATGACTGGAAGAGAGATTCCTCTGTTATTGATGAGATATAAACAAATACTGCAGCAGGTAGAGAGTCAGAAAGCAATAAATCATCGTTTTTTCATCGGCGGTTTTAGAAAAAGAAAAATAAATTGTGAAAGAATATGACTCAAAAAGAATACAACATTCATTAATAATTATTATTAAATCATATATTTATTATGATAATAAGATTCATCCATGCTGTGATGAGATTATTAGTGCTGTTCTCAGGTCAGTAATTAATGGGATATAAATTCAGAGAACATGCAGTTAAAAGAATACAACATTAATTTATAATTATTATTATTAAATCATGTTTATTATGATATAATTATTATTCATATTTTTATATTACATATAATATAATTATTATTCATAGTATCATATTATTATTAAGAATACAACTTTAATTTATAATTATTATGAAATCATGTTTATTATGAAATAATTATTATTCAAATCATATTATTATTAACAATACAACATTAATTTATAATTATTATTAAATCGAGTTTATTAAATCATATTTATTATTATGTTATTAATATTAATATTATTATTCATATTATCATATTATTATTAAGAATACAATATTAATTTATAATTATTATTACATTATGTTTATTATTATCACATAATTATTATTCATATTATCATATTACATGTAATATATTTATTAATATTTAAGAATATGACATTAATTTATAATTATTATTAGTGCAGTAATTATTATCAGTGCTGTTCTCAGGTCAGTAATTAAAGGGATATAAATACAGAGAACATGCAGTTATGGGAGTGTGTCTGTTCTGCACCACACCGTGACCTCGGAGCGAGATAAGCGTAAACATTTACACTCCCAGTGGTGTTTATTCACCGCATCACTATACGTGATAGTGTGTGTGTGTGTGTGTGTTCGTGTGCATTTTTTAGAAACACCACCATCTGGTTTCTCTGGTCTCTGATAAAAACAACACTGTGGACCATTAACATGCATGAACTGGCGTGGCTTACAGCTAGCTTCGGCTATGTTCTTCCGCGGAGTTATTCACTCATTTCCTGCACCACATGACGTGGGTTCTGTGTGCTGTCGCTTCTTTGGCTATGATTTTTTATTTATTATATCTCAAGATAGAAGAGAGTGAGACGTGACTTTCAGCTGAACTTTAATCTTACGTCACAGACACAGTCACACACTGATACACTTATAAACCAAACATGAAGCTCTGAGGAGAAGGGAGAAGGACAGGACTGAGATTGGGTTTGAGACCCGGGGACTCTGTCTGAGGGACATGACAGCAACGGGAAATCACATCATCTCGCTCTCTCTCTCTCTCTCTCTCTCTCTCTCTCTCTCTCTCTCTCTGTTTTGCTCTCTCTCCCTCTGTCTGTCTGTCTCTCTCTGTCTCTGTCTCTCTCTCTCTCTCTGTCTGTCTCTCTGTTTTGCTCTCGCTCTCTCTCTCTCTCTCTCTCTCTCTCTCTGTCTCTCTGTTTTGCTCTCTCTCTCTCTCTCTCTCTCTCTCTGCCTGTCTGTCTTTCTCTCTGTTGTGCGCTGTCCCTCTCTCTCTCTGTCTCTCTCTCTTTCTCTCTCTGTCTGTCTCTTTCTGTCTTGCTCTCTCTCTCTCTCTCTCGCTCTCTCTATCTCTCTGTCTTTCTCTCTGTTTTGCTCTCTCCCTGTCTCTCTCTGTCTGTCTTTTTGTCTCTCTTTCTCTGTCTCTCTGTCTTTCTCTCTGTTTCTCTCTCTCTCTCTCTCTCTCTCGTTCTGTGTGTTTTTCTGTCTCTCTCTCTGTCTCTCTCTGTCTCTCTCTCTTTATCTATCTCTCTCTGTCTTTCTCTTTGTTTCTCTCTCTCTCTCTCTCTCTCTCTCTCTGAATTCCCTGACACAGAGTGGGCCAGTGTCCCGAACACCATCTGTTTTTTCTATGATGAGATTTACTGTAATCTCTCAGATGCGTTTGAGAAATGATGTATGAGACACATTTTTGGGGCATCTACATAAAACTGAGAATGAGAATCAGGACACTGTAATGAAAGGAGCAGGAGGATCAGTGGAGCTGTCACGATTCCTGTGAAGAAGAAAAAACAAACATCAGCGACGACTTACAGTAAAAGCGGCCACAAAAACTGGTTTTATAATTCCACGCTGTTCCCGCTGGCAGCGTTAGAGTTGCGTAAAGGAGATCTGTTCCATTGTGATTAATTGCTAGTTTATTAATGTTGTTCGGAATGATCGCACTGTCACATGTTCAGGGACATTGCATCACTTTCCATGATCAATATTTCCATTCAATTCTGTTATTCCTCCTACATGAGCAACCTGCCTTTAAGACCGGAAAACAATCCAAGCAGCAAGTTGAGCGCTGAGAGGTGTCTTCTTATCTGTTCTTGCATGTTTTAGATTAAATACAACAATATATTCAAGCTCAGTATAGCAGACCGACCACACACACACACACACACACACACTTCACTGATCTCCAGTAAGCGTTTGAAACTGGTCACGGTCACGGTAGATCTCAAGCCCATCCCAGGTATGTCTATAGAACGACACAGACACACACACACACATGCTTACTGTAGTGTTTTGGGGAGTTGAACCAGGAGACCTGATAAGTTCAGTTAAGGCTTTACACACACACACACACACACACGCTTCTACACATTTCTACAGTTGTAGCGTACTTGCCTACTGTTGTGTTTTGAGTTGAACCCTCAGGGGACCTGATGACTTCAGTCAACACCTCAGGTTTTCTGGAGATAAATCCTTCTCTAGCTTGTTTTTCGTCATCTGCTCTCTTCATCCTGTTTCCCCCATATGTCTTCATTTAATTCAGTAATCAGAAGGAATCATAACAAATATTGACTAGTGCACATGGGACACCGTTTCCCCAGAAATAAAATGGAAACATAAGCACAGGAAACACATTTGGATTCGTTCTGATTTTATTCCTCTTCAGATGTTCTGAGCAGGATTACAAAAACGGCACACACCCACACCCACACCCACACACACACACACACACACACACACACACACTGCTGTCAGAGATGGACATGGAGTCTGGAACGGCATGTGCAAGCCATAAAGCCAAAGAGAGAGAGAGAGACAGAAAAGAAAAGAATAGTTTATGTACAAGATCTCTTCTTCCAGGGAATCCTGGTGTATGAATAGCTAAGGAAGATTAGATTTGGGGGCGGAGTCAGCAGTTTATTCTATGTTTTAGTGAACATTTGTACGAAATCGCACAGCTAAAGGTATAAATGTATTTAAACCTTTGCAATTTTACAAACTAGCAAAACTCTGTGGTTTCGTTTTAGCCTCATGTATGAATTCTCCAATCACAGGGTTTGTCCTTTTGCGTGTTGCGAGTTCACGTTACCGCTATGGTGTCACTTGGATAGCTAAAGCCACGCAAATGTCGTATACACAAGACTTATAGCGCGTTCTTAGCGCTTGTACGTTAAACAAACAGCACGATCCATGATGGTTTGAGTTTCAGCAGGCAAAAGGGTTCTTCCTAGCTTCTCTGGAGCATCACTGGTCCAACTTTGGTGGAAAAGTGGGCGGAGCTTCGCTGTTTATGTGATCGTGAACATGGACCTGTGGATGCAGTTGAAGTGGCTCGATATTGTTATGAAGGTAAAGGTTATGAAATCTGAGAGTGATATAGATCCGTCTGGATTTATAGTGGGCGGAGCTTTGCTGTTTATGTGATCGTGAGCGTGGATTGATAGTGGGCAGAGCTTCACTGTTTATGTGAGCGTGGATTGATAGTGGGCGGAGCTTCGCTGTTTATGTGAGCGTGGATCTGTGGATGCAGTTGAAGTGGCTCGATATTGTTATAAATGTAAAGGTTATGAAATCTGAGAGTGATGTAGATCTGCCTGGATTTATAGTGGGCGGAGCTTCACTGTTTATGTGATCGTGAGCGTGAATCTGCGGATGCAGGATTTATAGCTTTCACGGTCATGAAGTAAGTTAATAAATCTCGTCTCGTTGATGTACAGGGATATAAATATCACTCTGGTTTAATATGATGATGAATGGAGCTGAGGTTTTTAGGATTTTTTGGAGAGATTTGTACATGTGAGCCTTTCCCAGAAAGAAATGTAAAGAATGTGTGTGTCAGTGTGTGTGTCAGTGTGAAGTGGTTCGAGAGCAGACTGACAGCGGTGTTTAAATCACTCAGACTTACGAGGAAGCTGCTGTGGGGAATGCAGAGCAGAAGAGAAGCAATTCTGTCTGATTTACTGACTTTAGATGAAGTTTGGACTTTGACATATGTGTCAGTTTAAACTGTCATGGAGGCGGAGCTCCGAGTGCTGATTGACAGCTCACAGTTTATGATGGGATAATTGGGGAAATTTTTAAAAATGGAAAACAAAAGTCTTCAAAAAATAAATAAATAAATAAAAAAGATTAAAATTGTGGGATTTGAAACGTAACTTTATATTTTCATTAAAATGTTTTTTTTTTATTCACTATATGTATTTTTGACACTGCATTACTTGGTCAAATTTAATGTTTATGAAGATATAAAATTCTGCAAGTCAGACAAAGCTGTGTTTTCATTCACTTCATATTTTGTGGATGATTTTAATGCAGCAGCTGAAGATTTATTTATTTATTCTTATTTTTTGTGCCACTGGATTCTGTTTTTTTTTGTTTTGTTTTTTTAATTTTTAATTTTTTTTTCTATTTTCTATTTGTTGTTTACTTTTTGCACCATTGGATTAGTTTTTTTTGTTTGTTTTTTCTTATATATTCTATATTTGGTGTATATTTATTGATAGTTTGTCGCAGTACATTCAGCCAACTAAAAAGCAAAATGTGTTGTAATGATATTAGTACAAACCCACAATAAAAAAGCATTAAAAAAAATAATATTATATATATATAATATATAATATAATATTATAGCTTACGTAAAAATGTAAAAAAAATTACGTATTTAATTTTTTTACGATTTTTTTAAAAAAATAATCTTCTAAGAAAAATATTTTATTTTATTATGTGATGAAAATTAAATATTATGCAATTAATCCAGAAATTAGAGAAAAATTAGATGCATCAAGATGCTTAAAAATATTCTATGTATTTCATTTCATTGTAATTAATATCTGAGAAAATCTCTCACACACACACACAAATTTCTGAAGTATTTTGTTTTGTTGCTTGTTGTGTGTCTTGAACAGGTGACACTTTTATGGGACACGTGTTTTTTATTGTGTCTGTTTTCCGGATGAATTCTTCACCTCCTCCTCCTCAGTGTCTGTTTGTGTGAGATTTTATTTTGCTGCCTTGTTATTTCTCAGTTCTCCAAGCAGCACACAAATGTAACTTAATTATGTCTTACAGTGTGCAGCATTACTGTGTGTGTGTGTGTGTCTCATGTGAGCTGTTTTTCCCCACTGAGGGTAGTGTGTGTGTGTGTGTGTGTGTGTAGTTACTCTCTCTCTAGCACACTTATTGGACCGCATAGCTCTTATTGTTTTTCTTTGCTTACAGGATAAGCATGGAGTTAAACGCTGGAGCGTGACTGTAACGCTATTTAGCACTGATGTCATTGTTGAGTGATGCCTACGTCATGGTGTCATTCCTGGAAAACGTGTTTTTTCTCTGTCACGTAGAAATGGGTGATATCACGGTATAATCCGAGCTCCCTTCAAGGATCACCACGATTAAGAAAACACATCTCAGACCTCAGAAAACAAATCCAAACATCCAAAAAGATTGTTTTGTGCCTCATGAGTTTATGTAGCTCGTACAGCTAGCTAATCTGCTAAAGAAGCCAGCATGAAGCTTAGCATTTAACATGTACATGTAATTTGCCCCTGAGGTTTCTTATTTAAAACTAAACAATTTATGAGTTACAGTGAGCTGTGACGGGCAAAAATGCTGACTAAAAGCGCCGTAGACGTTATTTGTAGACTGTTTTCAGTCAAAGTGACACTAAAAAGCGAATAAATCAACCGAAAAGGTCAACATTTACCTCAGGATTGTTGATTAAATTGCTCAATTGCTGAAATAGCTCGCTAACTACACTAAGCCTCATTGAGCATGTATAGCTAGCCGGTAATGACACTGTGGATGCTAATTATATGTCATTTTGGTGACAAATTCTCTAATAGCTTAATGATTTGAGCATTTAAATCTTAAATACAAACCAAAGTATGAAAACAGAAAGACTTAACTATGAGGAACCTTAACGTTTCCCTCAGATTTGTGAGATAATTACTGCGAAAAAGAGTAAACAGCGCTTAATTACACTTAGCATCCAATGCTAACCAAAACTTCCAGGCATTCGGTCATGTTGAGAAGACGTTTTCATTGAAAAGTCTCGAATCTATCAGGAAATGGAAGTGTTTAAATGATGACAGCTGTGGAATCGAGAATGTTGTAAATACCAGAAGGCAGGAACGTTCCTTATGGAATCTTCCGGAATCTCGCAAACGTAGCAAACCCGAGCCTGTTGTTGTGTAGCAGCAGCTGTGCAGGACTTTCTGTCAGAAGTGTTCATGCTGATGTGACTTGTGAACAGATGTCAGTTTTATGGTGCGCACACACACACACACACACACACACAAACTTAGATGAATACACACACTACATATATATTTCATTTTATTTCACTCTTCATGGCTGTAAGCTATTTTTAGAACAAAGAGTGAGTTGTTAAAGTGAGCATAAATTGTGCCAGTTGTGTGTGTGTGTGTGTGTGTGTGTGTGTGTGTGTGTGTGTTTGACAACTTTACAACCTTCAACGCCAGTCTGGCAGCTTATGGAGATTCATGACAGCAACGTGGGATACACACACACACACACACTCCTCCTTTCATCGTAACTAGAATACAGAATTCAGAATGAAGGGTGAGGTGTGTTTTAAAATATGAATCCATCACCACACACACACACACACACACACACACACACACACACAGTATCTGCATGCTCAGCACTGTTAATCTTTTATCAGGCTATTATGTCTAATGCTTTTAAAACAAACACACACACACACACACACGCACACACACACACTAGTTCCAGCTCCTGAACTCTGCTCACAGTGTCAAGGTTTTCCATCACACACTGTTCACGTGCAGAGTGAGCGGTGATGGACACGATAATGTTTATCGTAGACTTAACACAGCACTGACTCTACGGCTAATAAAGTAGAATGCTAACCAGGTTCTGCTACTAGCCTGGTTGCTATGAGGGACAGGTCAGGGATTGTGTTAAAACTTTTTAATTCTGTTGTTTATCGGACGTCAGTCAAAGCTCAGGTCCAAACACACCACCCTTTTAACACACACATTCAGTAACCTGAATTAGCATCTCTCCCTCAGGATTAGCCGTACTGTACATCACTCAGTCTAGATTAGTGCTAACAGATAAACTGGATTGATGTAAAATATTTTGCTCAAATCGGATTAAAGTTTCTGTAACAGAAGCCACTGCAGGGTTTATATGAAAGTGCTTGTTCTAAGATGTTTACGTTTCCATAGCAACAGCGATGAGAGTAGCTGGTTATTGTTGATATGATTACTTACAGGTTTCTTCAAGGAGCTGTTTATGAGGCTCTAGGTTTTTATATTTTAGTAGCTGAAAAAAGATAGAAAAGAAAGAGAAGCTAGTGAGGGAAGGATGTTAATAGCTACTATAATGTACAGTGCTGTGAAAAAGTATTTGCCCCTTCCTGATTTTTTTTTTTAAATTTCTTTTATAAACACAGCTGCATTTTGTATTCATTCAGGTTATCTTTGTGCACTATTAAAATTTGCTTGATCGCAATCATTTAGCTGTGAAAAATATGCGAAAAATAAATAAATAAATAAATAAAAATAAAAAAAATGAATAAATAAATAAATGAATAAATACATCAATAAACAAACAAACAAATAAATAAATAGATCAGGATTTTTTTTTCCCCTCAGTACTATAAGCAATAACAGGAAGCAACATACCATGTAACAATAAATGGATAAAAAGTATGATGCTCGGACTGCAGACTGCCTCCCATGTGTTTCATACTATTACAATTACAACCATTAACACTGTTTATTCTACATATTCACTGGAACTGTACTCTCCTCTTTGCATAGTCCAGTATGGAAGGAATCACAGGCCAGAGGGTCAGCGGTCAGGGTCAGGGTCAGGGTCAGTTATCATGTAGTAGAGAAGCTTTTCCGTAACTGCCAAGCCAACAGCATTACTGGCGATATGTAATAGAAATGTAATACATGTTTAATATTACTGCTGTTATTAGAACACACACACACACACACACATGGTCCTGCAGTAAACTCATGTCCTTCAGTAAACCACGGAAGGTTCAGAAGCTTTTCAGGAAGGCTGTGATGTCAGGACCCCAGCTGTAACATCCTGTATTTCCTTCCATCTGACATCATGGACAGAAATAGCATCTAGTTTTACCTTCTGGAGTTCTGGAGAGTGTGTGTGTGTGTGTGTGTGTGTGTGTGTGTGTGTGAAGCCGATAGGAGGAAGCCTAGAACCTGAGGTCACACAGGATTCCTCCACAGATGCTTCCGCACCGTTTCACGACTTCGGAAAAGACGTGCGGAATTACTCAGTCATAAAATAGCACATCTGTGTGTCCATTCAGGAGAGAGACGTGTATGTGTGTGTGTGTGTGTGAGAGAGAGAGAGAGAGAGAGAGAGAGAGAGAGAGAGAGAGAGAGAGCGTGTGTTTGTTCCATGTTGGTCGTTTCAGGACATTCAGGGACTTCCTCTTCTGTGATGTGTGCGTGGGGAGAGAGGTGTTAGGACAGCTTCCTGTCTTTTGTGTGTGTGTGTGTGTGTGTGTATGCACTGTTGCCCTGATGTTTACAGTGACTAAAGCAGGGATCGTCCTCATCTGAGTAAGGACAGTGGAATGTTAGGCATGTTAGGTGTTTTGCTCTTAAACTCTTCTCTCCTCCGTTGCAGGTTTTTTAAGGAACTGGAGGACAGACACCAGCAGAACATCGTGATCGATGACATCAGCGATATTGTGATCAGACACGCTCAGACAAACTTCGAACCCTACGTGACGTACTGCTCGAATGAAGTGTACCAGCAGAGAACATTCCAGAGACTAGCGTGAGTCTGGACCCAACCTCAGACTCACACACACACACACACACACACACACATCCTGTATTTGCATGACATCACCGGTGATCATATAGCTCCGCCCCTTAGCCTATGCAGAGACGGCTTAGATTCCACGTTTCATCGTGTAACTGTACATCACGTCTCTCTCACACACTTTCGACGTCACACCTAAAGCTCCAGCTTTCTCTCTACTCTCTACAGAAACAAAAGTCCGACCTTTAAGGAGGTTCTGTCCCGGATTGAAGCTGAGCCGGATTGCCGGAACCTTCCCATGATCTCCTTCCTTATTCTACCCATGCAGAGAGTCACCAGACTTCCTTTGCTCATGGATGTGAGTGTTTTTAGCGTTTCTCATTTCGTAAAGATGTCACATGAGCAATCACACTATGCTCACTTCCCAATCTGAAGCTCTCAGAAGCTCGCACTGTCACTGTCACACAACAGATTCCAGTCAGAAGGAGGACACGTGCTTCCTAACATCTGCTTTCTCTGAGACACGTGAAGCTGCCGTGTCTTTCTAAATTGCTGCAAGTGCTAAATCATTAGCGTGAAAACTCAGAGGAAAGTGCAGTCTGCCCTCTTCCACATACACCAGCTCATGCACACACACGATTGGCTAGTTCTATGTATTTATTAATTAATTCATTTATTTATTTAGCGGCCTTTCAGAAAACACAAGTACACCTCTTACGGTGTACACATCTGCGCAGCCATATTCTGTTACACAGTCTTTTTTTTTTTTTTGATCGAAATTGAATATTAATACACTGTTAAAGTATT
>NC_080713.1:26736198-26741198 GCF_019097595.1 Hemibagrus wyckioides
AGATGTCGCTTTAGACTGTGGAATGGCATTTATTCCCTTTGCTTTGCATTACATTCAAGCATAAACACACACACACACACACACACACACACACACAGACTGCTTTCACTTGCAGAAGGTCACTGTAAATTCTTTCCCACAGCTTAATCCTTACACATGCATTTGCTTATCTTTGAGTGGACGCAAGTGTGTGTGTGTGTGTGTGTGTGTGTGTGTGTGAAAACCAACACAGACATATACACTTACAGTTGCACTATGAATTCCCACCCATGTACTATCACAGGGCTGGCACCACTGTTTGTGTGTGTGTGTGTGTGTGTGTGTGTGTGTGTGTGTGCAGAAGAAGGGAAAAATGTGGGAATATTCTCTTGGCACAGGTGTCCGGAACAGATGTCTTGAATATTCAGAAAGCCACGCCCGGTTCAGCTGTTACATCATCTGCCCTCTCATTGCTATGCTCATACAGTGCATTCAGGACCTGGACACACACACACACACACACACATGTATTCTGGTATGTTTTTCAAACTGTGGGAGGAAGCAGGAGAACCCAACAGTGATGTGGAGAACATGTAAAAGTGTGTATAGACAGTAACCTGACTGGCTGGAACCCGGGACCCTGGAGCTGAGAGTCAGGACTCTGACCTCTGCACTCGTCTACACACACTCATCATAGATCCATGCTTTTTTTCAGAAATGTATGCTTTTTGGGTTCAGCTGACGGCCACTGATACGGTCACTGATACGGTCATTTTTCTCTGCTGATCCAGACAATCCAGTACAAATCATTCACTCTCTCTCTCTCTGTTTCTCTCTCTCTGTCTCTGTCTCTGTCTTTCTTTCTTTTTGCCCCCCCCCCTCTCGCTCAGCCATTCCCGTTGGTGTCATCCTCTCGCTGGATGGTGAAGCGTGGTGAACTCACGGCCTATGTGGAAGAGAGTGGGATCTTCTCCAAGAAGACGACACGGCATCAGGTCTACTTCTTCCTCTTCAACGACGTCCTCATCGTTACCCGCAAGAAGAGGTGTGTGTGTGTGATTGTTTATATGTGTGTGTGTGTGATTGTTTGTGTGTGTGTGTGTGTGTATGTGTGATTGTTTATATATATATATGTGTGTGTGTGTGTGTGTGTGTGTGTGTGTGTGTGATTGTTTGTGTGTGATTGTGTGATTGTTTATATGTGTGTGTGATTGTTTGTGTGTGTGTGTGTGTGTGTGTGTGTGATTGTTTATATATATATGTGTGTGTGTGTGTGTGATTGTGTGAGTGTTTATATATATACGTGTGTCTGTGTGTGTGTGTGTGTGTGATTGTTTATGTGTGTGTGTGTGTGTGATTGTTTATATGTGTGTGTGATTGTTTGTGTGTGTGTGTGTGTGTGTGTGATTGTTTATATATATATATATATATATATATATATATATATATATATGTGTGTGTGTGTGTGTGTCTGTGTGTGTGTGTGTGTCTGTGTGTGTGTGTGTTGAATAAGTCATGATCTCAGTACACTACAGTTGAGTCAGGAGTGAATGATACTGATGATGGTAGCATATGTGGATGTTGTGTGGATGTTGGATTCGGGGGAAAGGAATGCTTGGAATGCGTGTGGAAAAATGTCAGGAGTTTGGGTTAATTCCAGATGTGTGATGTAACACAGCTGGGCACCAGGAACAGGAGGAGTGGACAGTCATGACTAGTCCTGAGCTTCCTGCTTCCTGCATCTTCTCTTCCACACTGAACACAGTGCTTTATGTCTTAGTTCTTCCTTACAATTATTATCTCTACTCTAGATTTCTGTCTGTCTGTCCACCTGTCTGCCCATCTGTCTGCCTACCTATTACGGTCTGTCTGTCTGTTTGTTTACCCATCTCTTCTTGTCTATTTTCCCACCTGTCTGTCTGTCTGCCCACCTTTCTGTCTGTCTGCTTATCCCTGTCTGACGATCTATTTCTGTCTTGTCTATCTGCCCAATTGTTTGCCTGTCTGTCTGTCTGCCTGTCTCAAGTTGTCTGTCTGTCTGTCTGTCTGAACCTTCTTGTCTGTCTGAATCTCTTTGTTTGACCATATCTCCCTGTCTGCCTGCCCATCTCTCTATGCCCATCCCTCTTCCTGTCTGTCTGCCCATTTCTCTCTCTCTCTCGGTGTCTGTTTGCCCACCTGTCTGTCTGCCCATCCCTGTCTGTCTATCTGCCTACCTATTTCTCTGTCTGTCTGTCTACCCATCTATCTGGCTGTCTGTCTTCCAATTTTTCTTTGCTTGTCTGCCCTTCCCTCCTGTCTGCCTGTCTGACTCTCTCTGATAGCCAATATCTCTCTGGCTGTCTGCCAATCTCTCTGTCTGTCTGTTTGTCTGTCTGCCTGCCCAACTTTCTGTCTGTTTGTCTGTCTGTCGCCCTGCCCACTTCTCTGTCTGTCTGTCTGTCTCTCTGTCTGTCTACCCACCTCTCTGACTGTCTGTTTGTCTGTCTGCCTGCCTCTCTCTCTCTCTCTCTCTCTCTTTGTCTGTTTGCCCACTTGTAAATCTACCCACCTGTATGTCTGTCTGCCCATCCCTGTCTGTCTGTTTGTCTCTGTCTGTCTCTCTCTCTCTCTCTCTCTCTCTCTGTATTTGAGAGAGAGAGAGAGAGAGACAGACAGAAATGTATTTGGTCATTTCCCTGACCAATGAAACTGAAACTCACTCAGACAGATGTTACTGTATTTAGACCCTGATGAACAGATCACACTGAAGGAGGGCGTACTTTCTTTTTCACGCTCACGTTTGACCAGAATAAAGAAATTCCCTTCCATTCCTGTAAAAGATGATGAGTGGATAAAGATTGGGTGTACGCTGCACTGACATCGTTTGAAGTCTGGAAACGGGAACGCGTGAAGCGGTAAAGAGATATTGCGCTGAAGTGTTGAAATTCCAGGTGATTAGTCAGCTGCTGTAACGACGGCACGATGGACGAGTCCGGACCCGATTCCTCTATCTTTAACTCCTCTCCTTTTCTCACCCACTTCATGTCCCAGCATGCAGAAGGTGAGAAGGGCACAGCTCAGTGACTGGAAGCCAATAAACAGGTACAGGAGAAGTGTATTGCTCCTTTAGGGGGATTTCAGTGACAGATTCCTAGACAGATGAGATCAGATCACACTGTTGTTGTTTATCAGGTTTAATAGAACTGGTGGAACATGTGATTTATCCACAGAGTTGCAAAAACACATCCGCTGTATTCCCCTGACTGACTGCAACTGAGCTGTAGTGTCTTTAATATTACAGCAATTCACCATTCAGTTACATTTACAATCCTTATCCTTTCTTCTCTTTTCATCTCTTTTCTCGTCTCTTCTCCTTCTCTTCTCGTCTCGTCTCCTCTCTTTTCTTCTCTTCTCCTTCTCTCTCTCTTCTCTTCTCTTCTCCTTCTCTCTCCTCTTCTGTTCTCTTCTCGTCTCTTCTCCTTCTCTTCTCTTCTCCTCTCTTCTCTTCTCCTCTCTTCTCTTCTTTTCTCTTTTCCTCTCGTCTCTGCTCTTTTCTTTTTGTCTCTACTCTCTTCTCTTCTCCTTCACACTCTCCTCTCCTCTCCTCTCCTCTCTCCTCTCCATGCATTTTTATCCAGTTATAGTTACATTTAAAGCAGAAGATCATCATAGACATGCTTGTTCTAACTATTTAACTGTTACCATGGCAACGACAACATTGTCGATTGAGTGCTTTAATATAATCCGGACAGATCTACTGTGGAAGCTGCTGCTGTAGAAAAGGAATCAGCCCCCAATCGTCCAATCAGAATGCAGAGTTCAACACCAGTGCTCCCTTTGTGCTGCCTTTCTCACTAGACTCCATGGGCTGTGTCCCAGTCCTCCCAGTGCTCTCCCAGTCCTCCCAGTGCTCTCCCAGTGCTCTCCCAGTCCTCCCAGTGCTCTCCCAGTGCTCTCCCAGTCCTCCCAGTGCTCTCCCAGTCCTCCCAGTGCTCTCCCAGTGCTCTCCCAGTCCTCCCAGTGCTCTCCCAGTGCTCTCCCAGTCCTCCCAGTGCTCTCCCAGTCCTCTCCCAGTGCTCTCCCAGTCCTCCCAGTGCTCTCCCAGTCCTCCCAGTGCTCTCCCAGTGCTCTCCCAGTCCTCTCCCAGTGCTCTCCCAGTGCTCTCCCAGTGCTCTCCCAGTCCTCTCCCAGTGCCCTCCCAGTGCTCTCCCAGTGCTCTCCCAGTGCTCTCCCAGTGCTCTCCCAGTCCTCCCAGTGCTCTCCCAGTCCTCCCAGTGCTCTCCCAGTCCTCCCAGTGCTCTCCCAGTGCTCTCCCAGTCCTCCCAGTGCTCTCCCAGTGCTCTCCCAGTCCTCCCAGTGCTCTCCCAGTGCTCTCCCAGTCCTCCCAGTCCTCTCCCAGTCCTCTCCCAGTCCTCTCCCAGTGCTCTCCCAGTGCTCTCCCAGTCCTCTCCCAGTGCTCTCCCAGTGCTCTCCCAGTGCTCTCCCAGTGCTCTCCCAGTCCTCCCAGTCCTCTCCCAGTGCTCTCCCAGTGCTCTACAGTGACAGTGATGTTCACCTCTTTACTGCCTGATGCTCTGCTTTATTTCACATCGCTCTCAGTGACCTGGCACCTCCAGATGTTTCCGAGTCCCTCGTACATTCTGTTCCAGCTGTTTTTCTGTAGGACAAACAGTTCCCAGTATCACTTTCTCTTTCTCTCACTCCTTCCTTTGCACTTTTTTTTATACTTGGCTGTGGTCTTGGCTTGTGCTCTTCTCTTCTCTTCTCTTCTCTTCTCTTCTCTTCTCTTCTCTTCTCTTCTCTCATTTTCTCTTCTCTCATTTTCTCTTCTTCCTTTTCTCTTCTCTTCTCTTCTCTTCTCTTCTCTTCATACTTGGCTGTGTATGAGTGTGAGTGTGTGTGAGTGTGTGTGTGTGTGAGTGTGTGTGTGTGAGGTTTAAATACACTCTATCGGTCTTTAGAACATTTCTTTCTTTTCCTCCTCCTGTTTTTCGGGAACTTTGAAACAGAGACGGATTCTGAGAAGCGTCTCGGGATTC
>NC_080713.1:26746198-26748698 GCF_019097595.1 Hemibagrus wyckioides
CTTTGTTAGTCCAGTGTATAGATCCTCTTCAGTATACAGTTATCTACTCTATGTCTCTTCAGTGTGTTTATTTATAATTAGAAATAAAAAAACATGTTCAAACAGTGAAACTGGTAATTGAGTAAAATCCTTTTGGAAAATCGTCTTCAATTCGCCGAGGCTACAAGGCTCGCTGTGATTGGCTCACGGTTTCATGAGGTCATGATTCAATTTGTTTTGTTTGGTCTATGGAGAAAAGAAAGAAAGGCTAGTGGAAAAATGGACAGTGTTTTTATCTCACCTGCAACATGGCCAATAAGTGCATGTGAATTTGAACCCAATGGACACACAAATTAGGAGTCGATGTCTGGGGACCCCGTGGGACTGATGTCTATGTCTATGAAAAAATATGGTGGACCGTGTCTATAATCCAGTAACAGACATGTTCCAGGTTTACAGATTAGATTCCCGTGCTCCTCACATGCACCTCTGATGAAGCAGGACCGTCGTTAACAGCAGGACAGAGGTGTGTAGAGGTGTGTTTGTCCCCCAGTGTCTCCCAGGATCAGAGCACCATCAGTGAGCTCATCATCTGCCTCATTGTTTCGGTGCTTTTATGGTTCTGTAGAGAGCCGGGTGTTAAACGGAGTCGCGGCTGTGATGGCCTTCATAACAGGGTGTTAATGGAGGAAGCCTTTGTACTAGCCGCTCATTTCCTCCTCACTTTAACACTTCTCGTGTGTGTGTATGTGTGTGGGTGTGTGTGTATGTGTGTGGGTGTGTGTGTATGTGTGTGGGTGTGTGTGTATGTGTGTGGGTGTGTGGTTTGATGGAAAGCCCCTGGGATTTGGAGATCAGAGTGTTAGCCCCCTCCTGTGATGGTGTGATGTCACTTTTTTGTTTTTTAGTAGAGCTGACACATGCTACACACTATCTGAATTACAGAGCTTATTGTTACACCGTTTCTAGGCAACAGCTTGATTTGTTACCCCACCACCCCCTCATTTTATTGGGCTAGATTTGTGTTTTAGGCTACTTCCCAAATCACATAAGATTCTAGTAAATAGTTACACTCTAATATCCATTAATGTTTCTCCAGTCACCCACAAAGCATCCATCCATCCATCCCTCAATCCATCCATCCATCCATGTTCAGATCATCCATCTATTCATTCATTCATCCATACATACATATACATCTACAAACAAGTTCAGATCATCTATTCATCCATCCATCCATCCATCCATCCATCCATCAGTCTTTAGATCATCCATCTATCAATCCATCCATCTCTCTAAAGATCATACATCTATCCATTTTCAGATTTCCCATACATCCACCTATCCATCCATCCATGTTCAGATCATCCATCTATTCATTCATTCATCCATACATACATATACATCTACAAACAAGTTCAGATCATCTATTCATCCATCCATCCATCCATCCATCTTCAGATCATCCATCCATCTATCAATCAATCCATCTTTAGATCATCCATCTATCAATCCATCCATCTCTCTTCAGATCATCCATCTATCCATTTTCAGATTTTCCATACATCCACCTATCCATCCATCCATGTTCAGATCATCCATCTATTCATTCATCCATACATACATATACATCTACAAACAAGTTCAGATCATCTATTCATCCATCCATCCATCCATCCATCCATCAGTCTTTAGATCATCCATCTATCAATCCATCCATCTCTCTAAAGATCATCCATCTATCCATTTTCAGATTTTCCATACATCCACCTATCCATCCACCCATCTTCAGATCATCCATCTATTCATTCATCCATCCATCCATCTTCAGATCATCCATCCATCTATCAATCAATCCATCTTTAGATCATCCATCTATCAATCCATCCATCCCTCTTCAGATCATCCATCTATCCATTTTCAGATTATCCATCCATCCATCCATCCATCTATCCATTCACCCATACATACATACATTCCTACATACTTTCAACTTCAGATCATCTATCTGTCCATCTATCTATTCATCCTTCCATCCATCCATCTATCCATCCTCAGATCATCCAGCCATCTATCAATCCATCCATCTCTCTTCAGATCATCCATTCATCCATCCATCCATCCCTATATACTTCCAACTTCAGATCATCTATCCATCCCTCTTCAGATCATCCATTTATCCATCCATCTATCCAATAATCTTTCACCATATCTATGTACCCATTAATTCCTCTACCCACCTTCCCCCCATCCATTCCCTGATCCACTCCCTCCCCATTCTCCCAGCCCTCCCTCTCCTTACCAATCCACCCACCACATACCTATCCACTCATCCATCCACCCACCTATCTATACATCTTTACTCTCCTCTTTTATCCTTTTATCACCATTCCCATGTCCCAAAAACAGAATCTCACTACAAGCAGTATTAGTGTATCAGGTTATCTAGTGTGAGAATGTGTATGAACACAGCTGTCATCCAGCTGTTTATGTCTTTCTGCAACCGCAGCACCTTTGACTT
>NC_080713.1:26756198-26766198 GCF_019097595.1 Hemibagrus wyckioides
CATTATTACACTGCTGTATGCATAACATTATGACCACCTGCCTAATATTGTGTTGGTCCCCCAACACAGGGCTACCAAAACAGCCCTGACCCGTCCTGCACTGTGTATCCTGACCCCTTTCTATCAGAACCAGCATTAACTTCTTCAGCAGTTTGAGCAACAGTAGCTCGCCTGTTGGATCGGATCACACGGGCCAGACTTCTCTCCCCACGTGCATCAATGACCCTTGACCGCCCATGACCCTGTCCCCAGTTCACCACTGTTCCTTCCTTGGACCACTTTTGATAGATACTGACCACTGCAGACCGGGAACACCCCACAAGAGCTGCAGTTTTGGAGATGCTCTGATCTAGTCGTCTATCCATCACAATTTGGCCCTTCATCAAACTCGCTCAAATCCTTACGCTTGTCCATTTTTCCTGCTTCTAACACATCAACTTTGAGGACAAAATGTTGACTTGCTGCCTAAGATATCCCACCCACTAACAGGTGCCATGATGAGGAGATACTCAGTGTTATTCACTTCACCTCTCAGTGGTCATAATGTTATGCCTGATCAGTGTACTGCATAAGTGTAATATCTATTAAACTTTCCTCACACACACTGATGTTAACATCGTCCTGTTTAGCATGCAGCGTGTGTGTGAATGTAAGACCTCATGGATTTGTCATAACCTTGTTGTCTTGTTTCAGGTTGGTACGAGGGCGAGCGATTGCGAGACGGAGAGAGAGGCTGGTTCCTCGCCGAGTGTGCTCAGCCAATCACGTGCCAGGCCACCATCGAGAAGAACATGCAGAGGATGGACCGCCTCCAGGGCCTGGAGACCAACGTCTGAACAGGATTCTCCACACACACACACACACACACACAGAGTGGACGCTGGCTTGAGGAGCAGTCCGAGATGATGTTATTGATTCCTGGGACATTCCAGAGCATAAAAACTCACCAAAACTGGAAATTTCTTTTTTTCTCATCAATGAATACACTCCCAGGAGGAACAGGTTAAAGATTATTACAGCACCGGGGTGTCAGACATGCCGTATGAGACCTGGCTTCAATCTGGAGCAATGAATTCAATGAATTTAAATCACTTTATGGACTGCAACTGGACTGAACGATTCTTTCACACTAGAAGAAAAAGCCTGTTATTCCACTAGGGGGCAGAAGAGAGCAATAAAACTCAGCTACGGACAAAATGTGCTAATGATTTGTTATTCATAAGCTACAAATAAATAGAACATTTAAACGCGTTTAAGGGTATCACAGCAATTAGGGAGGATGGGGGCGGGGTATAAATGCATGAGAGTCTGAATTTATTTTCACCCCTCGTTAATATTCCTGGGTTTATTAATACATGATGCATCGTCCTAATCCTAATTAAGTGGAAATCGGTTCCAGGTTCGAAAAGCTGGAAAGTTCAGCAAGGCTGAGCTTCAGAAGGAACCGCTGATGTGATGGATGACTGATGATTCGAAGGAGTTTGACACCCCTGAGCTAACACACACCCCTGATCTCTTACCATGAACAGCTCAATGTCCAAGCAGCAGAAGACTCGAACCCAGATCCTCTACATCTCTGGTGTTGATCTGAACGTTTATCTGCACTTATCCAGAATCTTGTCATTTCTACACAGGAATCAGCACACAGGACTGTTTTACTGCACACAGCAGTCTGTATATAAGCTAGCTGTAAATAAATCATGAAACATTAGATGTAAGGGCTCAGGGAAGGTTTGTAGTTTTAAAAAAAAAATCTGAATTTAATTTTATATACACACTCAACATATGAAAGGCTCGAGTGGAGACTTAACCCACGCTGATTTCCATAGTCAGTGTCGTGTAGATCTCTCTCTCTCGCTCTCTCTCTCTTACATAACAGCTTTTATCATCATCCTGAAGATCAAACACTGCACTTCAGCTCGCTCTCTCTCTCTCTCACACACACTCACCGACTCAGTCACCGACTCACTCACTGTCTCACCGACTCACTCACTGTCTCACCGACTCACTCACTGTCTCACCGACTCACTCACTGTCACCGACTCACTCAGTCTCACCGACTCACTCACTGTCTCACCGACTCACTCACTGTCTCACCGACTCACTCACTGTCACCGACTCACTCACTGTCACCGACTCACTCACTGTCTCACCGACTCACTCACTGTCTCACCGACTCACTCACTGTCACCGACTCACTCACTGTCTCACCGACTCACTCACTGTCTCACCGACTCACTCACTGTCTCACCGACTCACTCACTGTCTCACTGACTCACTCACTGTCTCACCGACTCACTCAGTCTCACCGACTCACTCAGTCTCACCGACTCACTCACTGTCTCACCGACTCACTCACTGTCTCACCGACTCACTCACTGTCACCGACTCACTCACTGTCACCGACTCACTCACTGTCTCACTGACTCACTCACTGTCTCACCGACTCACTGTCACCAACTCACTCACTGTCTCACCGACTCAGTCACTGTCTCAGCGACTCACTCACTGTCACCGACTCACTCACTGTCTCACCGACTCACTGTCACCGACTCACTCACTGTCTCACCGACTCACTCACTGTCTCACCGACTCACTGTCACCAACTCACTCACTGTCTCACCGACTCACTCACTGTCACCGACTCACTCACTGTCACCGACTCACTCACTGTCACCGACTCACTCACTGTCACCGACTCACTCACCGTCTCACCGACTCACTCACTGTCTCACCGACTCACTCACTGTCTCACCGACTCACTCACTGTCACCGACTCACTCACTGTCTCACCGACTCACTGTCACCAACTCACTCACTGTCTCACCGACTCAGTCACTGTCTCACCGACTCAGTCACTGTCACCAACTCACTCACTGTCTCACCGACTCACTCACTGTCTCACCGACTCACTCACTGTCTCACCGACTCAGTCACCGTCTCACCGACTCAGTCACCGTCTCACCGACTCAGTCACCGTCTCACCGACTCACTCACTGTCACCGACTCACTCACTGTCTCACCGACTCACTCACTGTCACCAACTCACTCACCGTCTCATCGACTCACTCACTGTCTCACCAACTCACTCACTGTCTCACCGACTCACTCACTGTCTCACCGACTCACTCACTGTCACCCCGACTCACTCACTGTCTCACCGACTCACTCACTGTCTCACCGACTCACTCACTGTCTCACCGACTCACTCACTGTCACCAACTCACTCACTGTCTCACCGAATCAGTCACCGTCTCACCGACTCACTCACTGTCACCAACTCACTCACTGTCTCACCGAATCAGTCACCGACTCACCGACTCACTCACTGTCTCACCGACTCACTCACTGTCTCACCGACTCACTCACTGTCTCACCGACTCGCTCACTGTCTCACCGACTCACTCACTGTCACCAACTCACTCACAGTTACCCATTCACTCAGTCACCGATTCACTCACTGACTCTGTCATCAATTCACTCACCGATTCACTCACAGTCACCGATTCACTCACTGTCTCACCCATTCACTCACTGACTCGCTCACAGTCACCGATTCACTCATTGTCTCACCCATTCACTCACTGACTCACTCAGTCACTGATTCACTCACTGTCTCACCCATTCACTCACTGACTCACTCACTCACACTTACCCATTCACTCACAGTCACTGATTCACTCACTCACACTGATTCACTCACTGTCTCACCGATTCACTCACTGTCTCACCGATTCACTCACATACTCACTGATTCACTCACAGACTCGCAGTCACTCACTTTTTTTTTAAAAAAAGAAAAACTGGACAGATACGCAGGCATTCATGTGGTGATGCTGCTTCAGACAAAAACGCAGCTTCAGAATCAGGTTCGAATGAAGGAATGTTTACGCTCCGGAACGAGTCGCTTTTCATTCCGGATGTGAACCGGAGCTCAGGGAGAAGAACGCCATGCTGAATGATCTGATCTGTATATGGAATGTAAATACTGCCTCAGATGTAACCTCAGTGTCATCCAGTAACATGTAACTAATTGTATTACCATAAAGGTTTGGGTTCATTTCACTCTGTGTCTCTGTGTGTGCGTGCGTGCGTGCGTGCGTGTGTGTGCGTGCGTGTGTGTGTGCGTGCGTGCGTGTGTGTGCGTGTGCACGTGTGTGTGTGCGCGTGTGTGCTGAGTTGCGTGATTAGAAGAAACCACAGCGACTGAAAGCGATGGCTTTATTAATAATGAATCAGGGTGGGTGTGGGGTGGGGGGGTTGTTAAATGAGGGTCACGAGTTAGAATCTTTCTGCAGATCTTCACCTCATGGGATAAACATGTGCAGTGTGTACAGATCACACAGTCATTACACACACACTCAGTCTGGAAAGTTAAAGGTGCCATAAGCAATATTTCTCTGAACACACTCTTCACTGTAAGTCAATGGAAAGAATAGAACGTGTAAATTTTATATTTATCTAAAATTAAAGAAAAGTTTTAAGCTAAAGCTTTACTACAGATTGTTTTAGAGCTCTGAGACTGGAGACTCCTTCCATAAACAACGAGTGTGTGGTCACTTAGCATGTTTGGGGTCACATCTCCAGGGTTGGGGGTCCGAGTCACGTCTCCGCCCTGTGTGTGTGTGGAGTTTACATGTTCTTCGAGTACTTCAGGGGTTTCCTCCAGGTTCCTCCTCCAGTCCAGACATGCCTTGTAGTCTCTGATCTGTGTGTGTTTGCATGTTCTCCCAGTACTTCAGGGGTTTCCTCCAGGTTCTCCACTTTCCTCCTCCAGTCTGTGTGTGTGTGTGTTTCTATCCTTTGATGTGTTGCCACCCTGTCCAGTATGTCCCCGAGTCTCCTGGGACAGACTCCGGGTTCTCCTGACCCTGTGTAGCTCTACATGAGGACTTTACATGAAGTGTCCATCACCCAAGTCGTTACTACAGAAACCGTAGCAATATTAGAATGAGCGCAATGATATAAATCAGCTGTAAGTGTGTCTGTCAGAGGTACGGAATGGACCAATCGGCACGCAGATCTCATCAGTGCTGTGGAGTAGATGAGATGAAGATCTGCTGAGATGGAGAGCAGGTTGAAAAGCAGCGAGAAGAATCCAGAGGTTTCAACTAATAAAGTTTTACCCAAGTTTTCATATTTATTATTATTATTGTGTTTATAGTGAAATGTCTTAAAGCAAGTGATTTAAGGAGAACCTGTGAAGCCTCTCTCTCTCTCTCTCTCTCTCTCAGTGTCCATCTCTCTCTCTCTCTCTCTCTGTGTCCATCTCTAGTCCCAGTGCTGGCGGTTTTTCCTGTAGGGCTCGTGTGAAGTCGTGGCGCTCTCCTGCGTGGTGATGAGGTCGATGATGGCCGAGATCACGGCGCAGTCTTTGGAGGTTCGGTCACTCCAGTCCACCGGACACGGCCGTTTGATTTTCTCCTCCAGCAGCAGGTCCAGCTCCTTCTTCAGGTTCTGAAAGGATGAGGAGGAAATGTCAAAGCACAAACCTACAACATCCCAAAACCCCTTTAATACCTCACTGTTAGGAGGAAAGAGTTTCTCCTTATATTCTCTCACTGAATAAAAACCTGCAGTTTCTCCTCCATGTTCTCTCTCTTTCTCTCACACACACACACACACTCTCCCTTTCTCGCTCTCTCTCTCTCTCACACATACACTCTCCCTTTCTCGCTCTCTCTCTCTCTTTCTCTCACACACACACTCCCTTTCTCGCTCTCTTTCACACTCTCCCTTTCTCACACTCTCTCTCTCCCCCATCTTTCTGTCAATTACATTCTGTGGTTTTCTTTCTCTCCCTTCATTTGTCTGTCTCTCCTTATCCTTTTCCTCTCTTTCTTTTTCTCTCTCCCAATCTCTGTCTTTTACTGTCTTCTTTCCACCCTCTGTTTCTCTCTCTTCTTTTCTTCCCTCTGTACCTGTTTTGCTTTTTTCACCACCCTCTCTCGCATGTTTTTTGCTCTCTGTCTCCGTCACTCAGCTCCTAACTTCCAGTCTTCATTAATGACATTTAAATGTAATTGCTGCTAATCAAGAACATCTTGAGTCGTGAAACTCCTTTAGCATAAATTCTGTGCTTTGCAGTTTCTCTTAAAGAAGAGACCCAGCTGATCCTCAGTGATCCTCAATGATCCTCAGTGATCCTCAGTGATCCTCAGTGATCCTCAATGATCCTCAGTGACCCTCAGCTCATGTTTAGTAGTTAAAAGTAAAGTGGTTATGATATTAATATGAACTTTTGTGGCCAATGGTGAGAATTTCCACTTTGCTGTGCGAGTGTTCAGGAGCAGTGTCCACACACACACACACAAACACACACTCGTGTAGCTTGTGTATGTACTGAGGATCAAAAGCTGTGAAAAGAGACAGAAAGAGAGAGAAAGAGAGAGAGCAAAAAGAAACAAAAGAAAGAGAGAGAAAGAAAGAGAGAGAGCTAAAGAGAGAGAAAGAGAGAAAGAACGAGCGATTGAGAGAAAGAGAGAGAGAGAGAGAGAGAGAGAGAGAGAAAGAGCAAACGAGAGAAAGAGAGAGAGAAAGAGCAAACGAAAGAGAGAGAGAGAGAGAGAGAGAAAGAAAGAAAGAGAGAAAGAAAGAGAGAAAGAACGAGCGATTGAGAGAAAAAGAGAGAGAGAGAAAGAGCAAACGAAAGAGAGAGAGAGAGAGAAAAAGAGAGAGAGCTAAAGAGAGAGAAAGAGAGAAAGAACGAGCGATTGAGAGAAAAAGAGAGAGAAAGTGAAAGAGTGAGAGAGCGAAAGAGATGGCAAAAGCGAGAGAGTGAAAAAGAAGAGAAAGGGAGGGTGAGTGAGGGATAGAGAGACAGAGAGAGATCAATCGTAATTTTTGGGTGTAGTGTCCACTCAGGCTGCAGGAGAACTCTTTATCCTCAGTCCCTCTTTCTCATTTTACACAGACAGATTGGACACAGAGGTGTGTGTGTGTGTGTGTGTGTGTGTGTGTGTGCGTGCGCATGTTGTACAGAGAAAAGTGAAGCGAGAAGGTTAAGAATTTACAGTAAAAATTCCTCCATTAGTGTTTTATTTCCTGTAGCTGAATGTAAAATCATATATATAACGTGTAGAGTGAGACCGGCGTGAGGAAGGAGGGTTTATTTTACACGTCTGACTCAGAGAGAGACACGTGGCTTTACAGCGCTAGAGGAAATGAAAGCCAGCACATATGTACTACAGGATTTACAATGTGTTAATGCCTCTCTCACACACACACACACACACACACACACACACGCTGTTGGATCCAGGTGTTGGTGTCATGCTGGATGCAGGATTAATGGTGGGAAGATTTACAGCTGTTTTCCAGATGAACACGTGTGGCTTTCTCTTTCAGCGACTAGAAAGTGAGAGAACCCGAATACTCCATCCTGATTGGTCAGAAAGTGCTGGCTAGTTTTGGACACCAGCAGCGCTGACAGGAACGCGGCTACACATCAGATGTTTATGTTAGATTTTTTACACTCGTTCTGATATGTGACTGTTACTATGGCAACAAGTAACCGGGGCTTGTTGGATACTCCAGATGAAAATGGTTTCATTAGAGCAGGATAAGAGATTTCGGATCGGCTCAGAGAGTGTGTGTGTGTGTGTGTGTCTGCGTGTGTGTGTGTGCGTGTGTCTGTGTGCTGACCTTGACCAGGTGAGCAATGCGAGCAGGAGACTGGAAGACGATCCACTCGTCCACCGCGATGGTCTCCTGCTCCTGGTCCTTCTGGATGGAGATATCACCACCGAAGAAGAGCAACGAGAACGGAGACACCTCGGTGCAGTCATACAGGAAGATCTACAGGGGAGGCGGGGAGAGAGAGAGAGAGAGAGAGAGAGAGAGAGAGAGAGAGAGAGAAAAGACAGAAACAGGATGAAAGAGAATGAAAAGGAGATGGTGGAAGACAGAGGCAGGGAGAAAGAAAAAGAAAGAGAGAAAAAGAGAAGGAGTAACAGACAAATGGAAAAAGAAAGTGACAGAATTTAATTGACAGAGGAGGGAGAGAGAGAGAGAGAGAGAATGACAAAAGAGGGTGAGCAAAGTAGGGACAGAGAGAGAGTGAGAAAAGACAGAAACAGAGAAATAGTGAGAGAGAAAAAGAAAGAGAGGAAAACAAAAAGGAGAGACAGAAATGGAGGAAGGGAAAGAAAACGACAGAGTTTAATTGGCAGACAGGAGAGAGAGAGAGAGAGAGAGGGTGGGCATGGTAGAGTGAAAGAATGAGAGATAAAAGAAAGAGAAAAAGAAGGGGGGGAGAGAGAGAGAGAGAGAGAGAGAGATCAATCGTAATTTCTGGGTGTAGTGTTCACTCAGGCTGCAGGAGAACTCTTTATCCTCAGTCCCTCTTTCTCATTTTCTCATAGAGTTACAGAGACAGATTGGACACAGAGGTGTGTGTGTGTGTGTGAGTGTGTGTGTGTGTGTGAGTGTGTGTGTGTGTTGTGTGTGTGTGTGTGTGTAATAAGAATGAACAGGAGGAACTGGGAGCTGGAGTACATGTGCTGTTCATTTTCTATTAAGCCTCTCGCTAGGTGTGAAATAATTGTGTGTGTGTGTGTGTGTGTGAAGTGTGTGTGTGAAGTGTGTGTGTGTGTGTGTGTAATAAGAATGAACAGGAGGAACTGGGAGCTGGAGTACGTGTGCTGTTCATTTTCTATTAAGGCTCTCGCTAGGTGTGAAATAATTGTGTGTGTGTGTGTGTGTGTGTGTGTGTGTGTGAAGTGTCTGGAGGAATCAGCCTCCAGCAGTGCTCCACAGGGAAATGGGTGGAGGTGGAATCCAGCACTACAGCGTGTGATTAGTGGTGTGTTTATAGCACAGTGCTGCTCACTGGGGGTTGATGCATTTCCTCCATCAGCAGCTTTCACTGTATTCCCGGGACTGCTGCCATGGCACAGTGTTTCTATAGCAACAGCGTACACAGGGAGCTGGATGCAGGATGCTCCGTATGAATGGGAATTAAAATTCGATAAAAGTGTGTGTACTTGTTGATCCAGAGGAGGAGACGTTTTACGGAGAGACATTTATATCTGACTGCAGAAAAACTTCCCATTTTTCCCAAAGCAGGTCGTAAAGCCGAGGAGAGCAAATGATCCCTCTGTCTGACAGTACACCCTGTTCTCTCTCTCTCTCTCTCTCTCTCTCATATCACTCAGCTGTCATTTCATTCCTCTCTCTTCAGTCGTCTAAATCACTTTTCACTTGTCTGTCCCCGACTCTCCATCTCCTCCCCATCTCTGCCAATAACCACTCTCGCTCTAATTCACCCTCACTCCAGTCTCTCCATTCTCTCTCTCTCTCTCTCTCATCAGTATCTCATTCTCTTTCTCTCTCTGTTTTCTCCCTTTCCCTTTCGCTATTCCTCCCTCTCCCCCTCTCCCTTTTTCTCGCTCCTTCCCTTTCTCTCTCTCTCCCCTCTCTCTTCCTCCCTCTCTCCCCTCCCTCTTCCTCCCTCTCTCCCCTCCCTCTTCCTCCCTCTCCCTCTTTCTCTCTCTCCCTCTCTCTCTTCCTCCCTCTCTCTTGTGTATGTACACTCTCTCTCCCTTTCCCTCTCTCATTCACTCCCTCTCACACTCGCTCGCTCGCTCTCTCCCCCTTCCCTCTCTCATTCATTACCTCTCATACTCGCTCTCTCTCTCCCCCTTTCCCTCTCTCATTTACTCACATTCTCATGCTCACCCTCTCTACCTCTCTCACACCCTTTCTCACTTTTTCTTGCTCTCTTTCATTCTATCATGCTTTCTTTTGCTGTCTCTCAATCTCTCTCCTCCTTTTGCTGTCTCCTGTTTGTTCTCTCTCTTTACAGCCTGAGGACATCTTCCACTGCAAACAATAACGTCCTCTCTTCATGGCTCCCTTTTTATTTTTTCTTCTTTCTTTCTTTCTTTCTTTCTCTTTTTTTTTTTTTCCAGCCTCTCAGCCAGGTAGAGGTTTTGAGAGAGCAGAAGTGCACAGAGTGTTAGCAGGTCTGGATGTGTTTCAGCTTCAGACAGTGGAACAG
>NC_080713.1:26771198-26778698 GCF_019097595.1 Hemibagrus wyckioides
CCGATGTGGGGCTCCACAGGCAAACGGGCCAGGTGAAAGCCCAGGGGAGTCAACTCCTCATTCCGGTCTAGTGCATTCTACACATACACACACACACACACACACACACACAGTTCAGTTCCCCCCAAAGTCCCTCAGTCTCATCTCTCTCAACTGTAGCACTCCGTAACAACACAGCTCACACAGCCTCTAATCTAACTCTCTCTCACACACACCAGATCCATTAAGTGAGTGATGGCCAGCTCGATGGCTCTGTCCGACGGCGGGTCCAGAGTCTTCCTCAGGAATGATGCGATTGGACCCAATTTCAGAATCTGAGGACACACAAGAGCAGAAATAACACATCCATCCAAATACACAAAATTACACCGTATGACTCATCTGAGACACAAAGGGCCTTCTATGTGTGTGTGTGTGAGAGAGAGAGAGAGAGAGACAGAGAGAGAGAGAGAGACAGAGAGTGAGTATGTGAGTCAGAGAGAGAGAGAGAGAGAAAGAGTGTGTGTGAGAGAGAGAGAGAGAGAGAGAGAGAGAGAGAGAGAGAGAGACAGAGAGTGAGTATGTGAGAGAGAGAGAGAGAGAGAGAGAGAGAGAGAGAGAGAGAGAAAGAGTGTGTGAGAGAGTATGTGTGTGAGAGAGAGAGTGTGAGAGAGACAGAGAGTGAGTATGTGAGACAGAGAGAGAGAGAGAGAAAGAGAGTGTGAGAGAGAGAGAGAGAGAGAGAGAGAGAGAAAGAGTGTGTGAGAGAGTATGTGTGTGTGAGAGAGAGAGAGAGAGACAGAGAGAGAGAGCGAGAGTGTGAGAGAGAGAGAGAGAGAGAGAGAGAGAGAGAAAGAGAGTGTGTGAGAGAGTATGTGTGTGAGAGAGAGAGAGAGAGAGAGAGAGAGAGAGAGAAAGAGAGAGAGAGAGAGAGAGAGAGAGAGAGAGAGAGAGAGAATGGTTGTAATTGGCACCATTAAAAGGCCTCATTACACCATTACGCCGCTTGTGAGCGGAGACCAGCGTGATTAACACAGCCATTAATGCATTAGTTTGTTTGTACTCAGCCATCAGTCACCCGGGAGCGGGTGTGGAAACTCCACAGCTAGAGGGGAAGTGTGTGAGGTATATATATATATATATGTGTGTGTGTGTGTGTGTGTGTGTGTGTGGCAGAGCGAGGTAACAATGTAGGTATAGGTTAATGATGCATCACCGATGACAGCCTGCTATTACTGCAGCACGGATTAAACAGTAGAGGCAAAGAGGTGGAGCTTTTCCCTCCATTTCTGTTCCAAAATAGAATAAAACACTAGCTAAACTCTGTGTGTGTGTGTGTGTGTGTGTGTGTGTGTGTGTTGGAGTACCTTGATCTGCAGGCAGAGCTCCTCGAGCGGTGTGCGCTGGATCTCAGGGAGCTGGTAGCTGTCCAGAAGACTCGCCCTCAGGCTGTTATACAGGTGGTAGCATTTACCTGGAGACACCCTACACACACGGGAAATGATTAATTAGTCCCTTCACACAGAGCTGTAAACACTCCGCAACACACACACACACAGTGGTGAGGAAGAAGGATGAGTAAACCATCACTGGACCGTCACTGCACTGCATGTAAATCACACTCCTCCTCAGCATTAAATGGACATGTTTCACACTTGTTTCAACAGAAAGTCTGGATGAAAGAAAGTTTCCTTCCGTCTCTCAGACGCTCTCTCTCGCTCCCATTCGCTCCCGTTCGCTCTCACTCATGTGTTTAGAATAAAGGCATACACACATTAGACCTTATTACACCTCTGTGCTGTAATCTTACACATTGCTGAAGCAAAGAGGCTTTCAGGCATGGAGCTATTAACCCAAGCCTCTATAGAGAGAGCACAAAGAGAGCAGAGAAAATGACTACAGCTTTTAGCTTCATTCTCACAAACTCGCACTCACACACACACACACACACACACGACAAAGCTGCACTGATTCAAAATGTGGCACATCAGATAAAAGTTCAGTGACTGAATCATCATATTGCCTGTGTAACAGAGGCGTGGACTCTGTCTCTGTCAGACTTAATGAAGGAGGCGTGGCCTCGGAGTCTGCCAGACTTTAGTGAAGGAGGCGTGGCCTGTGTGGCTGTCATGCTTAGTGGAGGTGTGACTGTGTGACTTAGGGAAGGAGGCATTGCCTCTGTGTGTCTCAGACTAAGGGAAGGAGGCATGGCATCTGTGGCCGTCATGCTTAGTGGAGGACGTGTGTCCGCTGAGTGTCAGACTAAGGGGAGGAGGTGTGACCTCTGAGTGTTGGACTTAGTTTAGGAGGCATGACCTCTGTGTGTCTCAGACTTAGGGAAGGAGGCGTGTCCTCTGTGTGTCCGACTTAGTGAGGGAGGCGTGTCCTCTATGTGTCCAACTTCGTGAAGGAGGCATGTCCTCAGTGGGACAGACTTAGTAAAGGAGGCGTGTCTTCTGTGTGTCCAACTTAGTGAGGGAGGCGTGTCCTCTGTGTGTCCGACTTAGTGAAGGAGGCATGTCCTCAGTGGGACAGACTTAGTGTAGGAGGCGTGTCCTCTGTGTGTCAGACTTAGTGAAAGAGGCGTGGCCTCAGTGGGACAGACTTATTGAAGGAGGCATGGCCTCTAAGTGTCAGACTTCGTGAAAGAGGCGTGGCCTCAGTGTCAGAATTAGTGAAGGAGGTGTGTCCTCTGTGTGTCCGACTTAGTGAAGGAGGCGTGTCCTCCGAGTGTCCGACTTGGTGAAGGTGGCGTGTCCTCTGTGTGTCAGACTTAGTGAAGGAGGTGTGGCCTCATTGTATGTCAGTCCAAGTGAAAGAGGCGTGGCCTCAGTGGGACAGACTTAGTGAAGGAGGCATGGCCTCTAAGTGTCAGACTTCGTGAAAGAGGCGTGGCCTCTGAGTGTCCGACTTAGTGAAGGAGGTGTGTCCTCTGTGTGTCCGACTTAGTGAAGGTGGCGTGTCCTCTGTGTGTCAGACTTAGTGAAGGAGGTGTGGCCTCATTGTATGTCAGTCCAAGTGAAAGAGGCGTGGCCTCAGTGGGACAGACTTAGTGAAGGAGGCATGGCCTCTAAGTGTCAGACTTCGTGAAAGAGGCGTGGCCTCTGAGTGTCCGACTTAGTGAAGGAGGTGTGTCCTCTGTGTGTCCGACTTAGTGAAGGTGGCGTGTCCTCTGTGTGTCAGACTTAGTGAAGGAGGTGTGGCCTCATTGTATGTCAGTCCAAGTGAAAGAGGCGTGGCCTCGGTGCACTGACTCACCAACACTGACTCACTACCTGCTTTAAACTACACCGGATCTCCGACAGTGCACCGAAATGTGAGCTGCATCACTTTAGCAGGAGTACGTTGAGATGAAACAGCGGCATGCCGTTTCTTCCCCGAGTCTCTAGGCTCAAGGCAGACAAAGTGAATAAAAGTAAAATAAAGACACCAAGAGAGAGATTCACTTTAAAAGTGAGAGAGTCCTGAAGCAAAGTGTTCAGCTCTGCTCATGTACTATTTAGAAAGAAAGTTTTTTAAAAACCCAAACAAAAAAAGTTCAGCAATTAAACAATAAAACCTCCAGGCTGTGTGTGTGTAGAGCTGTGTGATGTGATATCTCCTCAAACACACACACATTATTAGTAGTCTGCTAAATCCATCCTGATATTTAGACATTAACCTGAAGCATGAATTCCACACACTACTCTAAAAAATAAAAAAAGGGAGATTTGTGCACACAGATTTCTTCATACGAGTAATCTCAAATAAAACACACGCTCCAGAGAGTCAGATCTAAAAACACACCATATTCAGCTTGATTGGTGAAGAATGAGATTCTCCATCAAAGCTGCCACAGCTTCTAAAAACGAGCATCATGAGTGAGTCGGTGTCTAACACTCAGAATAATGAGGAATGGAAAGGGTTTGTTCGGGGAAATTAGCTAGAGTTACATGCTGAAAGATTCTGAAATCATTTATTACGCCTAAAATTCTCTACGTCATTCAAGGCAACAAATATTGAGACTAGAGAATAATAAGGTATGACGGAGGGAGAAGGAAGGGGGCGGGGCTTCCAGTGGGTTGGTTCAGAGATTTGTATGTTGATTGGTTCATCTCTATAAGCATAAGATGTTATAATGGAGCTGAGTTGAGAAATGAGTTTTCATACAAAACGTCTAAATTTGCGGGACAATATTTATTTACATATTTAAATGAGTTTTCTGTGTGTGTGTGTGTGTGTGTGTGTGTGTGCGCGTGTGCGTGCTTGCAATTATTTTCATCCCTAACCAGAGGCATACATGGTAAATGTACATGGTTCACGTCATTAGCAGCCAAGCACAGAGCAAGAGCAAGATGTTTAGAGGAGCAAAGCCTTGGGCAAAGATAGACAGATAGATAGATAGAGAGAGAGAGAGAGAGAGAGAGAGAGAGAGACAGACAGACAGACAGACAGACAGAGAAAGAAAGAAAGTGACAGAAAGAGAGAGAGGGAGAGAGAAAAAGAGAAAGAGAGAGAGACAGATAGAGAGAGAGAGAGAGAGAGAGAAAAGGCAAGATCACTTACTGGCAACAAGCATCTCTATCAGGTTGCCATGGTGACGACATGACGCAAGCCTGCGTTTTAGCAGGAGGTCACCTGACTTACTGAAATCTTTATCCTATAAGTTTACCCCACTGATTTCTACACAACTTCAACTTTACAACTTTCTTATTAAAATGTAGACAGCAGAGACACAAAGCACACACACACACACACACACACACAAAGCACACACACACAAAGCACACACACACAAAGCACACACACACACAAAGCACACACACACACACACACTCCAGCTCTGGCTCTACTGAAGTATGAGTCACCAGTCAATCTCACAAACACGTCGCCTCTGAAGCCACGCCCCTATTACATCACTAACACCTTATTTTAATCCCTGCTTCTACTTATTCCTGCGCTAGTACAATATTAAATATTTACTACATCATTTGGCAGAACGTGCGTGTGTGTGTGTGTGTGTGTGTGTGTGTAGCAAGACCACCGAATGCTGCACTGCTCCTCTGTTAGTATCTTCAGCGCTGTAAGAAACTTCAGTACAGAACTAATTAATGCAAAAAGGGAAGGAGAAGTGGCCTCACTGTCTGTCTGGCATAGTGGAGGAGGCATGGCCACTGTGTCTGTCAGACTTAGTGAAGGAGGCGTAGCCTTGGTGCATGTCAGACTTAATGAAGGAGGCGTGGCCTCATTGTCGGTCAGACTTAATGAAGGAGGCGTGGCCTCATTGTCAGTCAGACTTAGGAAACGAGAAGTGGCCTCCGTGTCTCAAACGTAGGGAAGGAGGCATGGCCTCGGTATCTGCTAGACTTTAGTGAAGAAGGCGTGGCCTCTGTGTCTTAAACGTAGGGAAAGAGGCGTGGCCTTGGTATCTGCTAGACTTTAGTGAAGGAGGCGTGGCCTCTGTGTCACAGATTTAGGGAAGGAGGCATGGCCTCTGTGACTCAGACTTAGGGAAGGAGGCATGGCCTCTGTGTCTCAGACTTAGGGAAGGAGGCATGGCCTCTGTGTCTCAGACTTAGGGAAGGAGGCATGGCCTCTGTGTCTCAGACTTAGGGAAGGAGGCATGGCCTCTGTGTCTCAGACTTAGGGAAGGAGGCATGGCCTCTGTGTCTCAGACTTAGGGAAGGAGGCATGGCCTCTGTGTCTCAGACTTAGGGAAGGAGGCATGGCCTCTGTGTCTCAGACTTAGGGAAGGAGGCATGGCCTCTGTGTCTCAGACTTAGGGAAGGAGGCATGGCCTCTGTGTCTCAGACTTAGGGAAGGAGGCATGGCCTCTGTGTCTCAAAATTAGGAAAGAAGGCGTGGCCTCACTGTCAGACTTAAGTGAAGGAGGCGTGGCCTCTGTGTGACAGACTAAGGGAAAGAGGCATACAGAATTAGTACAAAACTAATTAATGCAGAAAAGCTGACTAATTTAGAACTTTATTGAAAGACATTAAAATCACCTTCACTACACCTCCATGCACACGTAAATATCCGGCCTTTAAGCTGCACACATCACATTCCTCCTTTTTCAGTTCTTATGATGCAAACGTTTAAAAAAATACTTCACTGCCTTGAGAGAATCAATAGTCTGAGCCAAAGAATGGAGACTTTTCCATTTCCTGCCGCGCGAGATAGACGCTATTCAAGGTCACTAGTTTCCGTCAGATTGGAAAAAGTGAAAGAAAATGGAGGGAAAAAAAAAGAAATCTGATTACGGTTACAAAAAACCGTAATTAAGCTCCCTCCTCAGTGCACACGGAGACGTGTGGGGAAGAAGAACGTCTCCTTTTCTGGAATGAGGAAACTGTAAGAGTGGGAAATAAATGGAAATTATTATAGCGTTTCTGTGAGAGATGGCAGGAAGTTGGCAGTCATGCCGGTGAAAGGTTTCCAGGTGGAATGATGAGGTGGAACAATGTCTAATCAGGTCAGAGAGCTCGCCATTCAGAGCTCGCCAGCTTAAAGCCGCTCGAACTGTACTCTCACCTTGTAGCCGGCATTTCCTGTGCATGTTTTAGCGACGTTTAAATTGCGATTGCATGCAAATGAGGTATAGAAACAAATCCGAACGGTTTCTCATGCCAAATCCTGTGGAGCGTACAGTCCCTCCTCACAACTTCCAGATAGTACGGTCAGCTATGAAAATTAAAAATAAAGCTTGGAAGGACGTAGCAGAGATCGTTGTTGCATATGTAGCTAGTACAGTTAGCTTGCTGTGACGATCTGTGAAGTACAAGACCTAGCATGTAAAGTCAAGTGCGCTAACAACTATCGCATTCGTGTGTTAAGTAAGTAAGGACTAACACACAACAAGAACGTTAATAATAAAAGTCTCCTCAACAACACGTCTATAAATCTGTGGTTAAATACGTGAAGTGTCTGTCGGACACGTCCCCCTGTCTGAGCTGTTACCATAGAAACAATAACGCATTAGAACAAGAACGTAGAAATAGACCTATAGTTCAGGTTACGTCTGGAAGGACTCGCAGAATGATGTTAAAATAATGCAGAAAATCTTGACCAATCAGATTCAAGCATTTGCATACAGGAGGAAAGAACTTAGCTGGAAAGAACTGACCTTGATTTATAGATATTATCTAACAAAAAGTGGATAAGGCTCTGGATTGGTGATGAAAAAGTCAGGGTTCAAGCCCTAACACCATCAAGCTGCCACTATTGGGCCCCTGAGCAAGGCCCTTGGCTCTCTCTGCCCCAGGGGGGTGCTGTACCCTGTGCTCTGACCCTAACTTCCAAAGCTGGGATACATAAATGAAGCATTTCCCTGTGCTCTAATGTACATGTGACAAAAAATACCTCCTGTTCATGGCAGTGTGTTAAAACTGATCAAAAGTGGACATGAAGCACTGTTAGGACTTTTCCCACCAAGTCATTCTCTGGGTTTTATTCGTGTTCCTCCATATTCACAGGTTTGTTTCTTCAAATCAAGACGAGAAGAGAGTTCACCATTCCGCTGCATGACTCGCAGAATCCGGTTAG
>NC_080713.1:26786198-26791198 GCF_019097595.1 Hemibagrus wyckioides
CTTGACCACCCATGACCCTGTCGCCGGTTCACCACTGTTCCTTCCTTGGACCACTTTTGATAGATACTGACCACTGCAGACCGGGAACACCCCACAAGAGCTGCAGTTTTGGAGATGCTCTGATCCAGTCATCTAGCCATCACAATTTGGTCCTTCATCAAACTTGCTCAAATCCTTAAGCTTGTCCATTGTTCCTGCTTCTAACACATCAACTTTGAGGACAAAATGTTCACTGTCTGTAATTTTAATCAGCCAATCAGAGTGTTTTCTCGCCTGTCTGCAATTTAAATCAGACAGTGACGAGGAACGATGTGAGTAAACAAGCGGTACAGCCTTGGTGTGTTAAAGTCATCATAAATTTAATTAAATTGATGTTGTCTTGTTCTATAAACAAGCAGTGGGTGTTTGTAAGACACAAAAGAAGACAGACAGGTGGAGTGGAGCTCTTACCTGTGTCTGGTTGACCGTGGGCATCAGTGAGTGCAGGGGAATGACCACAAACTGATCTACAGTGGAACAGATGAGTGAGGAGAAAACATACTGTTTATTTACCTGTACTGTTTACATACATGTTTATGACATGTTCTTTTATTACACAGAAAACACCTGCACATTTCTCCAAATAAAAACAAAGTGGGAGGAGCTAGACTGAGGAAGAGGAGGAGGAGGAAGAGTTAGAGGAGGATGTAGTGGTGGACTGTTAGACAGAGAGGAGCAGATTACCAGATTTAAACATCTGGTCAGCCATGAGCAGGTCATTCAGGCTGCTGATGTTGTCCCAGCCAGGCAGGAACACCAAGATGGCTCCATCCTAACAACACACACACACACACAAAAAAGATGATTATGAGTGTACAAAACACACACACACACACACTAACATGCTTGTGAGTATACAACCACACACACACAAAAAGATTCTTATGAGTGTACAAACACACACACACAAAGATTCTTATGAGTGTACAAACGCACACACACACACACACACACTAACATGCTTGTGAGTATACAACCACACACACACAAAAAGATTCTTATGAGTGTACAAACACACACACAAAAAGATTCTTATGAGTGTACAAACACACACACAAAAAGATTCTTATGAGTGTACAAACGCACACACACACACACACACACACACACACTAACATGCTTGTGAGTATACAACCACACACACACAAAAAGATTCTTATGAGTGTACAAACACACACACAAAAAGATTCTTATGAGTGTACAAAACACACACACACACACACACACTAACATGCTTGTGAGTATACAACCACACACACACAAAAAGATTCTTATGAGTGTACAAACACACACACACAAAGATTCTTATGAGTGTACAAACGCACACACACACACACACACACACACACACTAACATGCTTGTGAGTATACAACCACACACACACAAAAAGATTCTTATGAGTGTACAAACACACACACAAAAAGATTCTTATGAGTGTACAAACACACACACACACACACACACTAACATGCTTGTGAGTATACAACCACACACACACAAAAAGATTCTTATGAGTGTACAAACACACACACAAAAAGATTCTTATGAGTGTACAAACGCACACACACACACACACACACACACACACACACACACACACACACACACTAACATGCTTGTGAGTATACAACCACACACACACAAAAAGATTCTTATGAGTGTACAAACACACACACACACACACACTAACATGCTTGTGAGTATACAACCACACACACACAAAAAGATTCTTATGAGTGTACAACCACACACACACAAAAAGATTCTTATGAGTGTACAAACACACACACACAAAAAGATTCTTATGAGTGTACAAACACACACACACACACACACACACACACTAACATGCTTGTGAGTATACAACCACACACACACAAAAAGATTCTTATGAGTGTACAAACACACACACACAAAAAGATTCTTGAGTGTACAACCACACACACAAAAAGATTCTTGTGAGTATACAACCACACACACAAAAAGATTCTTACGAGTGTACAACCACACACACAAAAAGATTCTTACGAGTGTACAACCACACACACAAAAAGATTCTTACGAGTGTACAACCACACACACAAAAAGATTCTTACGAGTGTACAACCACACACACAAAAAGATTCTTGAGTGTACAACCACACACACAAAAAGATTCTTACGAGTGTACAACCACACACACAAAAAGATTCTTACGAGTGTACAACCACACACACAAAAAGATTCTTGAGTATACAACCACACACACACACACACACACACACACACTAACATGCTTGTGAGTATACAACCACACACACAAAAAGATTCTTATGAGTGTACAAACACACACACAAAGAGTCACACTGACTCAGACACTTCCTGTTTCATTAATTAATGATCATTCAACTAAAATAAACATCGTTCAGTCCACAGGACAGGAGTGTCACCATGATGATGCTGCAAGAGACACTTTATTTAATGAAGGGGGGGGGGCGGATTCATGGATGAATGTTGATGGAGTTGGAGAATTGATGGGATAGATAAATGGATTGATGTGTTGATGGGATGGATGGATGGATGATGGGGATAGATAAATGGGTCAGAGAGAGAGAGAGAGAGAGAGAGAGAGAGAGAAAGCTTGAAAATTGAGAGTGAATTACAGAAAAAGAGAGAGAAAGAGTGGGGATGAAAGAGTGAGAGAGAAACAGATATAGAGAGAGACAGTGTGTGTGTGTGAGAGAGAGAGAGAGAGAGAGAGAGAGAGAGCTTAATCTCCAGCACATACATTAGAACAGATTAGAGTGAATGACTATGATCCTGTGTGTCATTTCACGCCTCTGATTCTTAATGAACCAATCATCACGCTGCCTCCTGACAGATGGGCTGTATCACAGCGTATCAATGTGCTGTCACAGCCAATCAGCTCTCACTCTACTTCTCCTCCACATGTTTCTCTCTCTGGTTGTCAGTCCTACTTTTCTTTCCTCTCCTCCTCTCCCTCTCTCTTGCCTGTCCTCTCTTCTGCCCTTGCTGTAATAAAGGTCACTGCTTCCTCACCTATAATCTCTGTTATTAGTGTCTCATAACTACAAGGTTCTGACCTGAGCTTCAGAACATTTCTTAAAGGGACAGTTTGGCTACGCACACACACACACACACATGCGCGCGCACGCTCACACACACACGCACACACACGCTCACACACACACCACAATATATTCAATCTTCCATTATCTCTAAATCATTAGCAGTGGTAAGAGTTATTTAAATATTGGTTCAAAGCAGAACTACATCAAGATCTCCTACTCCATCCTCAAACAGTGGAAGATGAGACAGAGGGTGGAAAAGTAACGTCTTGGGATGGAGAGATGGATGGGTGGATGGATGGATTGAAGGATGAGTGTTGATGTAGATGGATGTTGACAAGGATGGATGGATGGATGGACTGAAGGATGAGTTTGATGTAGATGGATGTTGATAAGGATGGATGGATGGATGGATGTTGATGGGGATGGATGGATGGATTGAAGGATGAGTGTTGATGTAGATGGATGTTGATAGGGATGGATAAATGTTAATGGGGATGGATGGATGGATGGATGTTGATGGGGATGGGTGGATGGATGTTGATGTAGATGGATGTTGATAGGGATGGATAAATGTTAATGGGGATGGATGGATGTTGATGGGGATGGGTGGATGGATGTTGATGTAGATGGATGGATTGAAGGATGAGTGTTGATGTAGATGGATGTTGATAGGGATGGATAAATGTTAATGGGGATGGATGGATGTTGATGGGGATGGGTGGATGGATGTTGATGTAGATGGATGGATGGATGTTGATGGGGATGGATAAATGTTGATGGGGATGGGTGGATGGATGTTGATGTAGATGGATGGATTGAAGGATGAGTGTTGATGTAGATGGATGATAGGGATGGATAAATGTTAATGGGGATGGATGGATGTTGATGGGGATGGGTGGATGGATGTTGATGGGGATGGGTGGATGGATGTTGATGGGGATGGGTGAATGTTGATGGATGGATGGATGGATGTTGATGGGGATGGGTGAATGTTGATGGATGGATGAGTGTTGATGTAGATGGATGGATGGATGTTGGTGGGGATGTGTGGATAGATAGATGGATGGACAGATGGATGGAGACTACACCAATTGATTAATTCTCTGTAAGAGCGTGACCCAACACATTTACTTCCTCTTATCCCACAGCAAGCTCCTCACAATTACATGATACAGCGCCCCTGGAGCAGGTGGGGTTAGGGGCCTTGCTCAAGGGCCCAACAGTGGCAGCTTGGTGGTGCTGGGGCTTGAACCCTGATCTTCTGGTCAACAACCCAGAGCCTTAACCACTTGAGCTACCACTGCTCTGATCCAGTGGTCTAGCCATCACAATTTGTCCCTTGGTCAAACTCGCTCAAATCCTTACGCTTGTCCATTTTTCCTGCTTCTAACACATCAACATTGAGGACAAAATGTTGACTTGCTGCTTAATATATCCCACCCACTAACAGGTGCCTTATTCACTTCACCTGGTCATAATGTTATGGCTGATCGGTGTACACTGATATAGATTGTAGGCTAAAGCTAACAAAAACATAAATCAGACACTGAATATATCTTGGATGATGTTGAGAATGTAATCTTCTCCCAGAAGATCCCTTTAAACAGACCTCCAACTTCCATGTTGTACCATAAGCCTGTAAATGAGTTGCTCCACAGCAGCGCTAGTCCACCGCGAGTCATTAGCAGTCTTATTAAAATCCCAGTGATCAAAAGCAAACCGCTCTCTTCATTCCTCCATCCCTTCATGTCTTCTCTGACTTAACAGCAGCGTTAAGCGTGAACACTCTCCGACTCTCTGTTCTGTTACGTCTCACGTCACGGGAACAAGATGAAAAGCGGAATCTTGAAGCTTTCAGTGCAAACATCAGAAAGTAAACAGCCAGGAGC
>NC_080713.1:26796198-26818698 GCF_019097595.1 Hemibagrus wyckioides
ACTGAAACTCTCCCAGCTCTCCTTGTACTCTGCTTCTTTCTCCTGCTTCTCGGGCCGGACGTTCTGACCGCTCATGAACCCTCTCCTGAAGCGTGGACGTCGATCCTGCTGCTGCGGCCGGAACCTGCCACACAGATCGAGATACACGTGAGGTCATTAAACACACACCTGAACCATGTTCCTGCAGGACACAAACTCTTACACACACACACACACACACACACCCCTGCAGACAGGAGTGTTCCTCTACTACACTAGACTTTTTATATTACCTGATTTCTGAAACGAGTAACAAAAATAAATAAATGAAAATCACATCGAAAGAATTCAAGAATTCACTGCACAGGGTGTACACAATGTACTCTCTTCCTAAGAAAAATAAATTTCAGCCACAATAAAAATGTATATAAAAATAGAAATTAAATTAAAATGAAATTAAAAGTAAATTAAAATTAAATTAAATAAATACAATGAAAAATAATATAAAATTAAAATAAAATTAAAATAAAAAAATAAAGTAAAATTAAATTAAATAAAACGGAGACCCCTATATTTTGTTTACACATTGGTTAAAAAATTGCTTATAAAACTGGTGCAGAGAAAAAGCAGATAAAAGCAAGGAAAAAAAAAAAACATTCATCTTTAATTAATTAAAAATGTTAATTGTTGGTGTGTATAAAAGCAACAAAAAACACATTAAATAGGAAAAGAATCAGCTTCCGAGTGGTAAGAGTGACTCCGACACACAGTCCTCACACACTCCTCACACACTGACCGGACCTCACCTGAGCATCTCCACCACGTCCTCCAGCAGGTACTCCTTCACAGGGTAGGTGTGACCCGGGATGTGGATCATGGGGCATTTATCTACGTGGAGGATCAGAGAAAAGGAGGCAGCGTTATTCCGAGGTTTGCTCTGTTTAACGCTGGGATTCTCGGCCGCTGGGTGGATTAATCGATCGTTAGCTTCCTTTGACATCCTACAGAGACGCTTTCATGAGGCGCCGGGGCTGATGGGAAAGCGGGAGACGTTCACGCTGATCATATATATCGTTAATCAGAGTAGAATCCGTCATTAGACGCTGTTCTGCATGACAGCTGGACAAAAAGATTGCCCGGGACGGCGTTTTATTTCTCTACACGGGAGAATGTTCAAATTGGTGTAGAAATTAATTTCCCTTTCAGTTTTCTGCTTTTTTTATTATAGGAGAATCAAACTGATTTTCCGATCGCACTCTGCAGCCTCACTCCGAGGCTTCGAGGTTTGAGTCGAGGTTTCTTCCTCGTCAACGTCTTGCTCAGAACATCTGAGACAAAACTCAACGAAGCTGCTGATGGATGTTAAAATAAAAATGTTAAAATATAATTAAACAAAAAACCTGAATGAACTGGAATGGAAAATGCTAGAAATTGTGATAGGGACATATGCAAAAACTTAATTATATTTCAGTTCAGAAAAAACAACAACTTTATTTTAAATAAAAAATAAAAGAAAAATAAATAATAATAAAATAACTTAATGAGGAAAAAAATGTTTTTTTTTTATTTATAGTTATATTAATTCATTGATTTCAATTTTTTATCCTGTGCTTGCCATTTTAATAATTCAAAATAAAAAGAAAGAAATAAAATAAGAAATATATTTAAATAAATGAATAAAATTAGAATAAAAAAATAAAGTTCCATCATAACAGCATTTTTTTGGTCACAACAAACTAAAAAAAGTGTGTGAACTGTTTCATGAAATTTATTTATTTTTTAAAAATTAATAATAATAATAATAATAATAATAATAATAATAATAACATAAAAATCACTGCTGCTCCGTTACCATGGTAACTAGGCAAAGCATCACCAGAAAGAGTATAGCTGGAAAAAAATAATTTGATAAATAAATAAAATAAATAATAAAAATAAATAATATTATAAAATATAATATTTATATTATTTATATTTATATTTATAAATTTATAAAATATTTACATTTTATATTTTATATTTACACATTTATAAAATAAAATAAATAATAAAATAAATAAATAAAATAAATTAAAAATAAATTAAAAATAATTTGTGTGTGTAACATGTCTGGTCAACACTGTCTCACCGAAGTACTTGCTGAACTTTTCGGCGTTGAGCGTGGCGCTCATGAGAACCACCTTGAGATCGTCTCTGTGGCTCAGGAGATCCTTCACGATGGAGAGGAGGACGTCTGAGTGCAGACTGCGCTCGTGGATCTCATCTAGAACCAGGTGACTGATGCTGGATAAACACCTGGAATACACACGCACATGACAGGAGAGTGTGTGAGTGTGGGAATGTGTGTGTGTGTGTGTGTGTAAATGTACGCAGAAAAATATATAAAACACTAAAACAACTACTAGTGCAGAGAAAACTGCATGCTGATTTAGAGTGCAGTGTGTGTGTGTGTGTGTGTGAGAGAGAGAGAGAGAGAGAGAGAGTGAGTGAGTGTGAGAAAGAGACAGAGAGAGAGAGTGAGTGAGTGTGAGAAAGAGACAGAGAGAGTGAGTGAGTGTGAGAAAGAGACAGAGAGAGAGAGTGAGTGAGTGAGTGAGTGTGAGAAAGAGACAGAGAGAGAGAGAGAGAGAGAGAGAGAGTGAGTGAGTGTGAGAAAGAGACAGAGACAGAGACAGAGAGAGAGAGAGAGAGAGAGAGAGAGAGAGAGTGAGCAAGCGTGCGAGTGTGAGACAGACAGAGAGAGACAGGGAGAGTGAGTGTGTGTGTGTGTGTGTGAGTGTGTGTGTGTGTGTGTGTGAGTGTGTGAGTGTGTGTGTGTGTGTGAGTGTGTGTGTGAGTGTGTGTGTGTGTGTGAGTGTGTGTGTGTGTGAGTGTGTGAGTGTGTGCTACAGATCATTTGTCTCTCTTTAGGCCATTAAATGAAGGTTGTGCAGAGACAAACAATGAGGAACCTCGAGGTATCTCAATAATCAGAAGTTAACAGCAGTGTGTGTGTGTGCGCGTGTGTGAGAGTGTGTGTGTGTGTGTGTGTGTGTGTGAGAGAGTGTTTTATTGTTGTCATTATTTACTCTAATGCGACTGTGTGTGTTTAAACAAGTGTGCGTTGGTAATCCAATCAGCAGCAGGCACATGGTAGAGTGATGTAAATAAGTTTCCGAGAGAGGAGAACACTTACGGATCCGAGCGCAGCCACTGAAGAATAATTCCCGTTGTACAATACAGCACCGAGCCTTGTTGCCGTGGCAACCGGCTGGATCGCAGTGCCCGGAGGATGATGAGCGCATGGCCCGGCGTCGTGACGTAAAGCGGGGAAAAAACACGGCAAGGTTTTATTACAAATCTCCATCAAAACATGTTCACACAACGTCACGAAGACTGGTTAGAAACACCTCGGCTCTGTGCTGCCTGGACATCAGGAGACGCTTCACCTCTCACACTGACCAGAGGAAAACCTCCTGAAGTTCTAACTCCATAAACATCTCCATAAACAGAGAGGAGCGAGAGAACCAGGACAGAGAAAAGGTTTCAGTTGAATTGTCCCTCCGCAGTTCAGTCTCACTGCAGCAGCAGAATTCATTAAAGAGCAAACACTACACTGTACACTGACCAGTACACTACCCACTGCCATACACAACACTGTACACTGACCACTGCCATACACAACACTGTACACTGACCAGTACCCTACACAACACTGTACACTGACCAGTACCCTACACAACACTGTACACTGACCAGTACCCTACACAACACTGTACACTGACCAGTACACTACCCACTGCCATACACAACACTGTACACTGACCACTGCCATACACAACACTGTACACTGCCCAGTACCCTACACAACACTGTACACTGCCCAGTACCCTACACAACACTGTACACTGCCCACTGCCATACACAACACTGTACACTGCCCAGTACCCTACACAACACTGTACACTGCCCAGTACCCTACACAACACTGTACACTGCCCAGTACCCTACACAACACTGTACACTGCCCAGTACCCTACACAACACTGTACACTGCCCAGTACCCTACACAACACTGTACACTGCCCAGTACCCTACACAACACTGTACACTGCCCAGTACCCTACACAACACTGTACACTGACCAGTACACTACACAACACTGTACACTGCCCAGTACCCTACACAACACTGTACACTGACCAGTACACTACCCACTGCCATACACAACACTGTACACTGCCCAGTACCCTACACAACACTGTACACTGCCCAGTACCCTACACAACACTGTACACTGCCCAGTACCCTACGCAACACTGTACACTGCCCAGTACCCTACGCAACACTGTACACTGCCCAGTACCCTACGCAACACTGTACACTGCCCAGTACCCTACGCAACACTGTACACTGCCCAATACCCTACGCAACACTGTACACTGCCCAATACCCTACGCAACACTGTACACTGCCCAGTACACTACCCACTGCCATACACAACACTGTACACTGCCCAGTACCCTACGCAACACTGTACACTGCCCAATACCCTACGCAACACTGTACACTGCCCAATACCCTACGCAACACTGTACACTGCCCAGTACCCTACGCAACACTGTACACTGCCCAGTACCCTACGCAACACTGTACACTGCCCAGTACCCTACGCAACACTGTACACTGCCCAGTACCCTACGCAACACTGTACACTGCCCAATACCCTACGCAACACTGTACACTGACCAGTACACTACCCACTGCCATACACAACACTGTACACTGCCCAGTACCCTACACAACACTGTACACTGCCCAGTACCCTACACAACACTGTACACTGCCCAGTACCCTACACAACACTGTACACTGACCAGTACCCTACACAACACTGTACACTGACCAGTACACTGACCAGTACCCTACACAACACTGTACACTGCCCAGTACCCTACACAACACTGTACACTGCCCAGTACCCTACGCAACACTGTACACTGCCCAGTACCCTACGCAACACTGTACACTGCCCAGTACCCTACGCAACACTGTACACTGCCCAGTACCCTACACAACACTGTACACTGACCAGTACACTACCCACTGCCATACACAACACTGTACACTGACCAGTACCCAACACTGTACACTGACCAGTACACTACCCACTGCCATACACAACACTGTACACTGACCACTGCCATACACAACACTGTACACTGACCACTGCCATACACAACACTGTACACTGACCACTGCCATACACAACACTGTACACTGACCAGTACCCTACACAACACTGTACACTGCCCAGTACCCTACACAACACTGTACACTGCCCAGTACCCTACACAACACTGTACACTGCCCAGTACCCAACACTGTACACTGACCAGTACACTACCCACTGCCATACACAACACTGTACACTGACCACTGCCATACACAACACTGTACACTGACCAGTACCCTACACAACACTGTACACTGCCCAGTACCCTACACAACACTGTACACTGCCCAGTACCCTACACAACACTGTACACTGACCAGTACACTACCCACTGCCATACACAACACTGTACACTGACCACTGCCATACACAACACTGTACACTGACCAGTACACTACCCATTGTTTTACACACACCCACACAATAACACTGCTACACACACACCCACACACACAATAACACTGCTACACACACCCACACAATAACACTGCTACACACACACCCACACACACACACACACACACACAATAACACTGCTACACACACACCCAATAACTCTGCTACACACAGACACACTGCTACACACACACACACACAATAACACTGCTACACACACACACACAAAATAACACTGCTACACACACACAAAATAACACTGCTACACACACACAAAATAACACTGCTACACACACACACACACAATAACACTGCTACACACACACACAAACACACACAAACACAATAACACTGCTACACACACACACACACACAATAACACTGCTACACACACACACACACAAACACAATAACACTGCTACACACACACACAATAACACTGCTACACACACACACACAATAACACTGCTACACACACACAATAACACTGCTACACACACAATAACACTGCTACACACACACACAATAACACTGCTACACACACACAATAACACTGCTACACACACACACAATAACACTGCTACACACACACACTGCTACACACACACTGCTACACACACACACACACAATAACACTGCTACACACACACACACACACACTAACACTGCTACACACACACACACACACAATAACACTGCTACACACACACACAATAACACTGCTACACACACACACACAATAACACTGCTACACACACACACAATAACACTGCTACACACACACACAATAACACTGCTACACACACACACACAATAACACTGCTACACACACACACAATAACACTGCTACACACACACACAATAACACTGCTACACACACACACACACACAATAACACTGCTACACACACACACAAACACACAATAACACTGCTACACACACACACACACACAATAACACTGCTACACACACACACACACACACACACAATAACACTGCTACACACACACACAATAACACTGCTACACACACACACAATAACACTGCTACACACACACACACACAATAACACTGCTACACACACACACACAATAACACTGCTACACACACACACACACACACACACAATAACACTGCTACACACACACACACACACAATAACACTGCTACACACACACACACACACACACACACAATAACACTGCTACACACACACACAATAACACTGCTACACACACACACACACAATAACACTGCTACACACACACACACAATAACACTGCTACACACACACACACACACACAATAACACTGCTACACACACACACAATAACACTGCTACACACACACAATAACACTGCTACACACACACAATAACACTGCTACACACACACACACACACACAATAACACTGCTACACACACACAATAACACTGCTACACACACACACAATAACTGCTACACACACACACACACAATAACACTGCTACACACACACAATAACACTGCTACACACACACACACACACAATAACACTGCTACACACACACACAATAACACTGCTACACACACACACAATAACACTGCTACACACACACACAATAACACTGCTACACACACACACAATAACACTGCTACACACACACACACACAATAACACTGCTACACACACACACACAATAACACTGCTACACACACACAATAACACTGCTACACACACACACACAATAACACTGCTACACACACACACACACAATAACACTGCTACACACACACACACACACACACACACAACACTGCTACACACACACACACACAATAACACTGCTACACACACACACACACACACACACAATAACACTGCTACACACACACACACACACACACAATAACACTGCTACACACACACACACACAATAACACTGCTACACACACAAACACACAATAACACTGCTACACACACAAACACACAATAACACTGCTACACACACACACACACACACAATAACACTGCTACACACACACACACACACAATAACACTGCTACACACACACACACACAATAACACTGCTACACACACACACACACACAATAACACTGCTACACACACAAACACACAATAACACTGCTACACACACAAACACACAATAACACTGCTACACACACAAACACACAATAACACTGCTACACACACACACACACACAATAACACTGCTACACACACACAATAACACTGCTACACACACACAATAACACTGCTACACACACACACACACAATAACACTGCTACACACACACACAATAACACTGCTACACACACAAACACACACACACAATAACACTGCTACACACACACACACACACACACACACAATAACACTGCTACACACACACAATAACACTGCTACACACACACACACACACACAATAACACTGCTACACACACACACACACACACAATAACACTGCTACACACACACACACACAATAACACTGCTACACACACACACACACAATAACACTGCTACACACACACACACACAATAACACTGCTACACACACACACACACAATAACACTGCTACACACACACACACACACAATAACACTGCTACACACACACACACAATAACACTGCTACACACACACAATAACACTGCTACACACACACACACACAATAACACTGCTACACACACACACACAATAACACTGCTACACACACACACACACACACACACACAATAACACTGCTACACACACACACACACACACAATAACACTGCTACACACACACACACACACACAATAACACTGCTACACACACACAATAACACTGCTACACACACACACACACACAATAACACTGCTACACACACACACACACAATAACACTGCTACACACACACACACACACTAACACTGCTACACACACACACACACACACACACACAATAACACTGCTACACACACACAATAACACTGCTACACACACACACACACAATAACACTGCTACACACACACAATAACACTGCTACACACACACAATAACACTGCTACACACACACAATAACACTGCTACACACACACACACACACACACAATAACACTGCTACACACACACACACAATAACACTGCTACACACACACACACAATAACACTGCTACACACACACACAATAACACTGCTACACACACACAATAACACTGCTACACACACACAATAACACTGCTACACACACACACACACACACACACACAATAACACTGCTACACACACACACACAATAACACTGCTACACACACACACAATAACACTGCTACACACACACAATAACACTGCTACACACACACACACAATAACACTGCTACACACACACACACACACACACACACAATAACACTGCTACACACACACACACACAATAACACTGCTACACACACACAATAACACTGCTACACACACACACACACAATAACACTGCTACACACACACACAATAACACTGCTACACACACACACACACAATAACACTGCTACACACACACACACACACACACACACACACACAATAACACTGCTACACACACACACACAATAACACTGCTACACACACACACACAATAACACTGCTACACACACACACACACAATAACACTGCTACACACACACACACACACAATAACACTGCTACACACACACACACACACACACACACAATAACACTGCTACACACACACAATAACACTGCTACACACACACACACACACACACAATAACACTGCTACACACACACAATAACACTGCTACACACACACAATAACACTGCTACACACACACAATAACACTGCTACACACACACACACACACACACAATAACACTGCTACACACACACACACACACACACACACAATAACACTGCTACACACACACACACACACACTCCCTCTTCCTCTGTACAGTAAAGTATGTGGATCTTTTCTTGTGTGTAAAATTTGAACAGTTTAAATTCAGTTTTAATTCCATCCTTTATTTACTGCATGAATGCAGCACTTCATAAACACTACAACTGCTTCATTCTGATGCTGCAGCTATCCATCTCTCCATCTCTCCATCTCTCCATCTCTCTCTCTCTCTGTTTATTTCTGACTCTCCTGGACTCTCTCCCTCTCTCTCCTAACACTCATTTAGCCTTTCATCCTCTTATGCTATTCACCTCTTTCTATCTCTCTCTCCTCCTCCTCCTCCTTCACTCTCTCTCTCCTCCTCCTCCTTCACTCTCTCTCCTCCTCCTCCTCATCCACTTACTCTCTCTCTCCTCCTCCTCCTTCACTCTCTCTCCTCCTCCTCCTCATCCACTTACTCTCTCTCTCCTCCTCCTCCTTCACTCTCTCTCCTCCTCCTCCTCATCCACTCTCTCTCTCCTCCTCCTCACTCCTCTCACCTCCACCTCCTCACCACTCCACTCCTACTCACTCTCTCACCTCTCCTCCTCCTCCCTCATCCACTTCTTACTCTCTCTCTCCTCCTCCTCCTTCACTCTCTCTCTCCTCCTCCTCCTTCACTCTCTCTCCTCCTCATCCTCATCCACTTACTCACTCTCTCCTCCTCTTCCTTCACTCTCTCTCTCCTCCTCCTCCTCCTTCACTCTCTCTCTCCTCCTTCACTCTCTCTCCTCCTCCTCCTTCACTCTCTCTCCTCCTCATCCTCATCCACCTTCTACTCCTCTCTCTCCTCTCTCCTCCTCCTCCTCCTCTCTCTCTCTCCTCCTCCTCCTCATCCACTTACTCTCTCTCTCCTCCTCCTCCTCACTCTCTCTCTCCTCTCTCCTCCTCACTCTCCTCCTCCACCTCCTCCACTACTCTCTCTCCTCCTCCTCACTCTCTCTCTCTCCTCCTCCTCATTTACTCACTCTCTCCTCCTCCTCCTCCTCCTCCTCATTTACTCACTCTCTCCTCCTCCTCCTTCACTCTCTCTCCTCCTCCTCATTTACTCACTCTCTCCTCCTCCTCCTCCTCCTCCTCATTTACTCACTCTCTCCTCCTCCTCCTTCACTCTCTCTCCTCCTCCTCCTCATCCACTTACTCTCTCTCCTCCTCCTCCTCCTCCTCCTCCTCCTTATTCACTTACTCTCTCTCTCCTCCTCCTCCTCATTTACTCACTCTCTCTCCTCCTCCTCCTCATTTACTCACTCTCTCCTCCTCCTCCTTCACTCTCTCTCCTCCTCCTCCTCATCCACTTACTCTCTCTCCTCCTCCTCCTCCTCCTTATTCACTTACTCTCTCTCTCCTCCTCCTCCTCATCCACTTACTCTCTCTCTCCTCCTCCTCCTTCACTCTCTCTCCTCCTCCTCCTCCTCCTCATCCACTTACTCACTCTCTCTCTCCTCCTCCTCCTTCACTCTCTCTCCTCCTCCTCCTCATCCACTTACTCACTCTCTCTCTCCTCCTCCTCCTTCACTCTCTCTCCTCCTCCTCATTTACTCACTCTCTCCTCCTCCTCCTCCTCATTTACTCACTCTCTCCTCCTCCTCCTCCTCATTTACTCACTCTCTCCTCCTCCTCCTTCACTCTCTCTCCTCCTCCTCCTCATCCACTTACTCTCTCTCCTCCTCCTCCTCCTCCTCCTCCTCCTCCTTATTCACTTACTCTCTCTCTCCTCCTCCTCCTCATTTACTCACTCTCTCTCTCTCCTCCTCCTCCTCCTTCACTCACTCTCTCTCCTCCTCCTCCTCCTTCACTCACTCTCTCTCTCCTCCTCCTCCTCATTTACTCACTCTCTCTCCTCCTCCTCCTCATTCACTTACTCTCTCTCTCCTCCTTATTCACTTACTCTCTCTCCTCCTCCTCCACTCTCTCTACTCCTCCTTTTTTCACTCTCTCTCCTGCTTCTCCTCCTCCTCCTTCTTCACTCACTCTCTCTCCTCATCCTGCTCCTCCACTCTCTCTCTCCTCCTTCTCCTTCAGTCTCTCCTTCTTGGCTTTTCCCCTTTCTCTCCTCACCTTTTCATCTCTCCTACTTCTCTTTCCCTCTCTTTGCTCCTCTCCCAATCTCTCCTCCTCCTCTACTCTCTCTCCTCCTCTCTCACTCTCTCTCCTCCTCTCTCACTCTCTCTACTCCTTCGAATATTGCAGAGGCTCTAACAAACCCCTGCACCGAACAGGATCTAAAGAGCAATTCGGGGACCGTGATTCAAAACGCTCACCTCTGCAGACGGATCTGATACCCGCAGGACTTCCCCTCACCCACAGACTCCGCCCTCTCCGCCGCCACCCTCTCAGCCACCTGCACACACGTGTGACGTGACGTTAATCATCACACGTTCATCACAGCATGAGTCCTGAGCCGTGTGACACTTGATGGCTAATCTCACACACCGAGATGGCGCTGATGCGTCGTGGCTGTGTGCACACCACCCTGCAGAGCGAGCCCATGCCACGCTGGATGTAGTCGTCCAGGATAAACTGCGTCACCTGCGTGGTTTTGCCGCAGCCGGTTTCTCCGCTTACCACCACCACGCGGTTGGCCTGGATCAGCTTCACCAGCTCCTGCACTCACACACACACACACAATATGATACACAAGAACAAGACTACCTTCTCCCATACACACACTCATTTAATCCTTTAATCTTTACCATGATGGACAAATGAATCTAAAAGCGAGGACATGCATGTTTACCTCTCTCATGCTGTAGGAAGGCAGCTTCTCTCGAAACGTCTAGAACGAGAAGGACGAGGCGAGTCAAACACGGCTCATCGGTCATATATTATCTGATCGAGACGACAGAAAAGATAAAAAGCAAAACCATGTCTCGGTTTCTCTCACCAGCATTTCCAGATATTTAGAATTCTGTCTTTTGCCCTGAAGGTCACTTTTCAGCTCTTCATCCAGTGAAGGCTTCCGACTGATCTCCTGCACCAGGTACTCCAGCTCTCTATCCACGTGCTCCTCCTTTATGTTAGTCTTTTCCTCCACCTCCTCTTCCTTCACCTTGACCGCCTCGATTTTAGCCACTTTCACCGTTTTCTGCGGCTCTTCTGGAGGATCGTCGCCGTCGAAGTAGCTGAGAGTTAAAGAGAAAGCCGTACAGTCGGGCAGAATTAGTAAAACGGTGAGTGATGGCACTCTTGGAAAATAATCAATAATGGATCTCACCTGTGGCCGCTCGGTTCCGGCTTCATCTGGCGATACGGGGGGACGGACGGCTCGTGGTCACGGGACGGGTCTCTCTGGACCGAGTTCAGCAGTTGTGTGATGTGCTGCTCTCTCGACTCATCCATCTGCACTACGGCTCTCTAAGAATGAAGAGAAAAAATACGGCTAGGAATAAAACACTTATCCGTGCTGTTTGGAGAAAATACTTGATATGATACGAATTCCCATAAATTCCCATATATTCCCGTTAATTCCCATACATTCCCATACATTCCAGTTAATTCCCATATATTCCCATAAACACTTATCTGTGCTGTTTGGAGAAAATACGAAGCTCATTTATATTTGATGTGATATGATCCAGTTTCTGTGTGTTTGTAGGACTCAAGTAATGTGTGTTTCCCAGAGCAGGTGGATGCTGGAGGTGATTATATAATCGTACCTTCTCCTAAACTGCCGTTAGAAAATTCAGAGTCATGTCAGGATCCTGTGATCTGGATGAATAAGTTCTGTTTTATTTAATCCTACTGCAAAGAAATCCTTTAAAATGAAACAATAAAGCCAGTATACACCACTGGGAATATTGTTTTTGAAGGATCAGACAGACAGACAGACAGACAGACAGACAGACAGACAGATAGATCTCTCTCCTCCTCCTTCACTCTCTCTCTCCTCCTCCTTCACTCTCTCTCTCCTCCTCCTTCACTCCCTCTCTCCTCCTCCTCCTTCATTCCCTCACTCCTCCTCCTCCTTCACTCCCTCACTCCTTCTTCTCTCCCCCTCTCCTCCTCCTTCACTCCCTCTCTCCTTCTTCTCTCCCCCTCTCCTCCTTCTCTCCCCCTCTCCTCCTCCTCTCCCCCTCTCCTCCTCCTCCCCCCCTCTCCTCCTCCTCCTTCACTCCCTCTCTCCTCCTCCTCCTCCTCCCTCCCTCTCTCTCCTCCTCCTTCACTCCCTCTCTCTCCTCCTCCTTCACTCCCTCTCTCCTCCTCCTCCTTCACTCCCTCTCTCCTCCTCCACCTTCAGTCCCTCTCTCTCTCCACCTCCTCCTTCTTCACTCTCTCATTCTCTCTCTCTTCCTCCTCCTCCTCCACTCTCGTGCTCCTCCTCCTTCACTCTCTCATCCTCCTCCTGCACTCTCTCATCCTCCTCCTGCACTCTCTCATCCTCCTCCTGCACTCTCTCATCCTCCTCCTGCACTCTCTTTCTCCTCCTCCTTCAGTTCCTCTCTCATCCTCCTTCACTCTCTCTTCTCAGCCTCCTACTCCTTCACTCTCTCCTTCTCCTTCAAACTCTCTCTCTCCTACTCCTTCCCTCTCTCTCCTCCTCCTCCTTCACTCCCTCTCTCCTACTCCTTCCCTCTCTCTCCTCCTCCTCCTTCACTCTCTCTCTTCCTCCTTCCCTCTCTCTCTCCTCCTCCTTCACTCTCTCTCTCCTCCTCCTTCACTCTCTCTCTCCTCCTCCTTCCCTCTCTCTCTCCTCCTCCTTCACTCTCTCTCTCTTCCTCCTTCCCTCTCTCTCTCCTCCTCCTTCACTCTCTCTCTCTTCCTCCTTCCCTCTCTCTCTCCTCCTCCTTCTCTCTCTCTCTCCTCCTCCTTCACTGTTTTGTCTTTGCTCTGGTTGCACTTTAAGTAGCTAGGACAAACTTCTGCCCCTATCTCTGTGTTGTTGTTTCTGTTAGTAATTCTATGTTGTATGTTTCTGTAGCCCCAGAGTCCTGGAGAAACGTTGTGTCATTTCACTGTGTACTGCGCCAGCTATATGTGGTTAAAATGACAATAAAATCTTCTTGACTTCTTCTTCATCCCAATGGGAAATGTATCTGTGTGGACTGTGAAGATGTAAACATTTTAATTAGATTTTCTAATGCTGTGTTTGTAAATATAATGGAGTAAAGCTGCTCACCGACTTCCTCTCGGCTTCTGCACGCTTCACTCCCCCCCATTTGGCGTACCACAGTCCGATCTCTCTCCCTTTCAGGTGTGGTGGATGTCTCCCTCGGCCCCCTCCTCCTCCTCCTCCTCCTCCTCCTCGAGGATGCTCATCCCGGTCTTCCCATTCGGAGCTCCACCGTTGTCTTCCTCCTCCTCCTCGATTCTGCTCATCCCGGTCTTCCCATTCGGAGCTCCATCGTTGTCCTCCTCCTCCTCCTCCTCCTCCTCCTCCTCCTCTCCGGCCCCTTCCTCTCCCGTATCCATAACTCATCCCGAAAACCAGCACTGTCTCTTATTCACCACAATAACGGAACACGACGCTTTTCTCTGACTCGGGCATCCAAAACAAGAGGCACCGTGCTCAAAGTCCACTTTGTTTCAGTACGAATCAAAGTCTTATTACACCTAACCTTCAGTCAGAACACAAATATATAATATCTAAATAGAAAAATCCCTCCAAAACGTGCACACCATCATTTTCGATCTATATCCAAGCCGGCTTCATGGCGCATACAAATGGCGTAGTCAAACGTCCGGGTTCTGGCGACGTTTGATGACGAAGTGACGGAGGATTGGCTCGCGCTTGTGGCTCGAGTTAAATAGCGCGTATTACCACGCGCTGCTGATAAAATGTAGTGTTGGGGGCGGGGTTGTTGTTGTTGTTACCACACAATAATATTTATAATAATAATAATAATAATAATAATAATAATTTTGTACATTTCCCATCAGGATGAATAAACTATCTATCTATCTATCTATCTATCTATCTATCTATCTATCTATCTATCTGTCTGTCTGTCTATCTATCTGTCTGTCTGTCTATCTGTCTGTCTATAAAGACAGACTTAAATTTGTTGTCTGTTTTTATTTAAGTTCTATTTTGATTCTATTTTCATGACATAGACAAAAAAGCATTTCACAGCATGCAGTACTGTGTGTGGTTGTGTATCTGATGGGGAAATATTTTGCCTGTGTATTGTGATTATCCCAGAAATAAATCCCCAATTCCCATCTGGTGTTGCCCAAAGGAGCAGGATTCCCTTCTGTGTCTGGTTTCTTCCTTATTCCATTCCTTTCCACAGTCACCTCTGACTTGCTCATTGAGAATCTAACCATGAATTTCTGTAAAGCTTCCTCCCAAACTTTGGCCTGCCGGTGTTACACTGCTCCTAGGTGTGCCTGAGTGTGTAAAATGTGTTTGGATGTGATATACAGGGTATTTTCTTTCTTTAGACTTATCTACAGAAATACAGACGATGTTCCTCGTTTAAAGGTCAGCGTGTGTGCTCTTCCTCAGGATGCTGTCTCACCGTCAGAGTGCATTATGAAAGAGCAAAGAGCAGCAAGACCATGTTGTGAACTTTCCATTCAGTGGCTTACTCTACACTCCACATGATTGATTGCAAACGATGGCTGTAGCGCTTTAGGCTAACGCTCTGACATGTTTATTACACCCTTCTGTTATTATACCCCAACCCACGTTAAAGTGCTAAGTGCTACTTCTGTGTCGTGTCACCTCAGGAAATTTTTACTTCAGGAAAGAAACACGTTTTAAGGTCTTTTGCCGAAGGAAATTAGTTTGTTGTTGTTTTTAATCGATAAAAAAGCAGTGGCTGTGACAGAGAATGCTCTTTAATATTCATCTCACATTAAAAACAACACTCAGGCACTAATTGCATTTTTATATGGCTGTATATTTAAGAAAAAATGAAAATAAAAAAGCCTGCAGCAGTCTATCCCATGACTGCACATGTGCGATCATGTGTCTCTGCTCTGCTTACAGAAAAAGCCATAATTCTAACTACCACTGTTGTTCCCGTCTGCATCCAGAGTCAAGTCTTCAGGCGTTTGTCCTGATGTTCAAGCTCTAATTGGTCCATATTTACCCCACTGGCCCCATGGTTAAATCCGAGAGCTTGTAGCAGGCGTTAATTGGGTGGTTGTGAGCGCTGGCTTTCTCCTGGGATGAGAGGAGAGTTAATTAGCAGTCAGCAGGACCAGGAGGTAAAGACAGCACTGGGAAGCCTTGTGCAGTTCTATTTAGCAAAGCTCAAGATGCCATAGTGAAATATTAATCAGATCTTTTAATACAACAATGTTTGAAACCTGGAATCCGCTACTGTCACTGCCAGAGCGTTCGAATTCCATTTATTAGAATTTTGTGCAACCCTGTTGCCTCACAGCAATTAGGTCCTGGGTTTAAATCCCAGGTTTGAACAGGCAGGGGCCTTTATGTGTGGAGTTGAGCCTGCGTGGGTTTACTCCGGGTACTCTGGTTTCCTCCCACAGTCCAAAAACATGTACATTAGGTTGATTGGTGATTCTAAATTGCCCGTAGGAGTGAGTGTGAGTGTGTGCGGTTGTCTGTCTATATGTGTGGCCCTGTGATGGACTGGTGATCTGTCCAGGGTGTACAAACAAAACAAAAAATTATAGTTTTGTTGCACTTATCTGTGCTTAAATGCTTTTTGGCAAGTGTTTGTACATTCACGCGTCAGCTAGTGAGTACAGTACATGTGTACAGAATTAAGATTGTAATGTGTGAAGGAAGAGTGTGTGTGTGTCTGTGTGTGTGTGTGTGTGTGTGTACAAGTCGCTGTAGCCAAATGACTCAGCGGTGCTGTTAAAAGCCTGACAGTTGTCCTTGTCGTGGTTTTTGTTCCTTTCACTCTCCTCACTGTTAAACCGTCTTTAGGCTCAGGCTACATGACAAGCTGTCCTGTTTGAATCGCTTCCTTCCTGGAACTTGTGCAGTAATTGGCACCGATGTCAATCTCTTGGTCCCTCTTCCACCCCTTTTCACTCTCTTTTTCTCCCATTAGTGGTTTTAAAAGGACTTTCAAAACAAATGTTGGTTGATTGTACAGAGGAGGTGCTGCATGGAGCGATGGTGTGATGAGGGGAGTGTCACAAACGTCCCAGAAATCAGACCTCATTAGACCAGATTAGACCTTATCAAAACACCCAAGGGTCATTTTTCTATATATTATATTGTACTTCCAAATCTGGTGTAGAAATTATAGCAGTTTTCCACATGATATTACATTTATCCAGTACTAAGATATAAGGTTAATGATGATCCATTTTTATCTGAATTCAGATTTTCTCTTCTGCCTCTCAAGTGTTATGAAGGCCTGTATTTTGTATTTCATTACCAAAAAAAAAGACTAGGCATCTATTACACTCTGTATAAAGAGTTCATTCAGATTCAGAATTGTTGGCTCCCTTAATAAAAATGAGTAAGAAAGGTTATGAAAAGATGGAGAAGTCGCTCTAGCGCAGCCGAGTGAGAGCCGGGCTTCCTGGAGTGAATGTGGCCTTCAGGGCTGAACTTCTGTGCGAGCGTGGACTCAGTTTTCATTTTTTTTTTCTGAAGGAAAGAATAATCTAACTCTCAGTGTTGGAGAAAAGCAATAACGTCGAACCTGTGGTTTAAAACTCTGGTTTAAAACTCCGTATAGATATAAGATATAAGTATAGATATAAGATATAAGACAATAGATCTACATTTCTCCTCAGAAAACAGAAGAAGTGTCAAGCATAAAGGACTAAATGTTCTGAATCGTATCACAACAATATTAAAATGAAAGAAAAAAAAGTGTTTGGAATACTACTTATCATTAAAAGACAGTGAAAATATAAATCAGTAGATTACTATAAGGCTACATAACATGGGTATAATGCAAAAGAATGCAGGAGAAATATTTATTGCTTCTAATCACTGCTAGTTCCTGTTTTTTATTTGCTGCTAGTCACTGCTAACGTGCTAACTGCTGCTAATCGTTGCTAGCCAATGCTCGTGTCTGCTAATCGCAGCTAATTGCTGCTAATCGCTGCTAACTGCTGCTAAATGCTGTTATAATGGCTGTCAGTGGTCTTATCAATGGTCTGAAGAGATTTGGCTGAACTTCGCACATCTCTGCTGTAAAATTGGGCTAAATAAACCCTCATTAGCAGAGTAGTTGTAATCACAGTGAGATAAAAACACAACCATCTTGTGATGATGATTTTAATTGTACTGTTCAGGGAGGATTTGATTGCAAATAAAAGGGCCAGTGGAGATGCTCTTATGTGAAGTTATTTTTTCGTGTCTGGTTTAACTCACTTAGTCATTTATTTATCCATGTTCAGGGGATGCTTTCTAATTAATTAAAACCTAATGAATAAAATGACATTTCTGAGAACAAACAAATCAGCTATGTTAATTAAAAGATATCAAAGTTGGATATACACTGACCGGGCATAACATTATGACCACCTGCCTAATACTGTGTTGGTCCCCCTTTTGCTACCAAAACCCATCATGCACTGTGTATCCTGACACCTTTCTATCAGAACCAGCATTAACTTCTTCTTCAGCAATCTGAGCAACAGTAGCTCATCTGGATCGAATCACACGGTCCAGCCTTCACTCCCTCCGTGCCTCATTGAGCTTTCGCCGTCCATGACCCTGTGTCCGGTTCACCACTGTTCCTTCCTTGGACCACTTTTGATAGATACTGACCACTGCAGACCAGGAACACCTCACAAGAGCTGCAGTTTTGGAGATGCTCTGATCCAGTCGTCTATCCACCATCACAGTTTGGCCCTTCGTCAGTCTCGCTCAAATCCTTACGCTTGTCCATTTTTCCTGCTTGTAACACATCAACTTTGAGGACAAAATGTTCACTTGCTGCCTCTAATATATCCCACCCACTAACAGGTGCCATGATGAGGAGATCACTTGTTATAATGTTATGCCTGATCGGTGTAATAAAAATAACCTGGTTGGCCTGGTCAAATTATTTTGTTTGAGTGGGATTAGAAATTCTCCAAACACTCCACACCCAATCTGGCACAATATGATGGGCTTTCTGGGTTTTCTTTAAGATACCAGAGTTTCAATATGATATATCTTAGAGCAGTTTCACTGTGAGACAGACTAGACTTTATCATCTTTTTTATTACTCGGTGTCATTTGCCCTGAGAACCCAGTCCATTGAGTGTGAAAGTGTGAAAGCTGAGCTCCAGATCCAGACATCTGATACCTGGTCCTCTTGAAAATGGTGGTCTGGGAATTGCTTTCACCTAGCCGTGATGTTTCAGTCGTCCACGTGTGTGTCAGTTATAAGTAACTTCCTGTTTTAAGTATCATTACAGCAGGGAAAGTATTATTATATTCAGCAGAGGAATTGGAACACCATGCTGATATAAAACCAGACTTTTATAATCCAGAAGCTCTGTAATGATTCTGTTAGAACTGTGCGTACCTGCACTGTGATACTTCTTAGTTCTGACTGCAGGATAAAAAAAATTCTCCTTCTCCTTGATTCTGGCTCCTTGTTTGCAGATATTCCTGTATAATGACTCTTCCTTTTTATCTGATGCCTGCTGGTGTGAGTTTGTCCATCTGCACGAGAAACAATGAGACTGAGGCACTGAGATGAATCGGTGGAAATTCTGAGAAATGGTATGAGGCTGTTTTTTTTTTTTTTTTTTACTTCAATTGAATTGTGATTATGAATTATGAATAGAAAGAAATGTAGAAGCCATGTTTTGAAAGAGAGAAGGATGAAGGGGATAAAATGTAGAGGAGAATAGGGAGAGAGAGAGAGAGAGAGAGAGAGAGCAAGAGTGAAAGAAAGACAGACACAGAGACAGAGAGCAAAAGAGAGAGAGAGATTGAGCAAGCAAGCAAGGGAGAAAGAGAGAGAGAGAGAGAGATTGAGGAAGCAAACAAGGGAGAAAGAGAAAGAGAGAGAGACAAACAGAGAGAGAGATACAGAGAGAGAGAGAGAGAGAGACTGTATTGACTGTGGCAATACTGTACATGTATATGCCGATAAAGCTTACTGAAATGGAAATTGAAATTGAGAGATTGAGCAAGCAGTCAAGAGAGATATAGTGAGAGAGAGAGAGAGAGAGAGAGAGAGAGAGTGAGAGAGAAAGTAGAATGAACCTACGAGTCAGTCATGATAAACCCTGTATGCTGGATACATGTGATGGTCAAATCCCATATGTATCTCTGTCTCAATCTGTCTCACACTCTCTGTTTCTCTCTCTCTCTCTTCCACACACATACACACATACACACACACACACACACACACACGCACACACACCCTGCGGCTGTTAAAATGCCAGCTCCTCTCTGACTGACCTGGAGGAATTTCTCCTCCTCGATGCTCCTACATGCTGAAATAAAGCACTGAATAGAATCAGTAATGATGCAGCAGGCTGATCTGTACGCTGGAAGCTTTTAGGCTTCAGTGATGAGCAGTTCTGTTAATATTGTGTATTAAAATCTCAAAAAACTGTGTAGAGTGACACGGTAATACATGTATTTAAATAGAAATAAATAAACGCCTTCATCTTAACACCTCTGTAAAGCTCTTTCTTTCTTTCTTTTCTTTTTTTTTTGCTAGAGACCTAGTTGCGTAATTTCTTTTCACTGTTAGGCACAAATTATCACACACACACACACACACACACGACTCCTACACATGACAGGTCTTCAAATTCTTCACAGTTCAATAGGAAATCCTTAATTGCAGTATTTCTTGGCATCAAGCTCACATTTAATGCCAAAAAACCTCCACATTTCTGAATTAATTCAATCATCTTTATATCATTTAAAGATTTAGGAATTTGTGTTAATTCTGTAATGAACTCAGAAATCATGCTGACCTTATTTACATTTACATTATTTACTGTCCAGTGTCACCCAAAATGAGGATGAGGTTCCCTTCTGAGTCTGGTTCCTCTCAAGGTTTCTTCCTCATCGTCATCATCATCTCAGGGAGTTTTTCCTTCACCACCGTCACCTCAAGTCTCTCATTAGAGACAAATGTTAGAGATAAACAATAACTTAACTTTAAATATATGTTTCTTATGTTCTGTAAAGCTGCTTTGAGACAATGCCCATTGTTAAAAGAGCTAAACAATTAAATTGTATTGAAATTGGACGTCACAGTGTTGCTGAATTCTCAAATCTGATTCAGGGTCAGAATATATGCTTTGGTTTAATATACAAATGCCGTCCCTTACAAATTTCCGGCTTAAGAATTGAAATTTTTAAGAAATTTGAACCGGCTAAGTCGCGTGTACGTCCGGCAGCCGTTCAAAACTTGTTAGCGTCAGTGGAAAGCCAAAGCGAAGCTTAAGTGAATCGAGTGTATGAATTTTTTCAGTCAGTGAAAGCTGTTTGGAAAGAGTCAACCCACGATATCAACATGTGTTCAGCATGTGTTCACAAAGATTCATGATTTTTCGGGTGTTTTTTTGTTGACCGATCAGTGGTGTGGGCGGTCTGTTCTATTTTTAGCCCAAGCTTTGTGGCACGACTTCCTGTGAGGAGCCTTGACATGGAATGCTTGGCTCGGGTCAGTTCTTTGTGAGCAGCCATACAGTTTCCATACGCTTCGTATTGGTCATATTTTTGTGTGGCTGGAACGGATTATCTGCATTTACGTTATTTCTTATGAGAAAATTCTCTTCACTATACAAATTTTCACCTCAGGAACCTCAAGGTTCCTCTGTATCTGTGCGGATCAGACAGTAGCTCGGACTGTAACAAGAGGTTTATATTAAAGCACACGTTCTGATAAATAGTAATAGTTTCTATAGTAACAGCGTATACTCAGGGATTTACACACCGGATGCTCTGTATATATTCTAATATCCCGGATTTTTAAACAGTGCCCTTGCTGGTTAGTCAGATATAACGTATAATCGCTGATGTGGTGATGTTTGTTGTTGTTGTTCTGAGGGGTTTATGGAACATTTATGAAAGAAGGCTTTGTAACACTCTCACTTTGTGAAATTTCCAGCACAGGAAAG
>NC_080713.1:26838698-26871198 GCF_019097595.1 Hemibagrus wyckioides
TTATTGATTTGGGAGAAGTGTGCCTCTAAGCTGTTTGAGGAAAGACGTCTGTTCCTGCTAATGATGCGCGAGTGGTAATCTGCGAGAATTCCCAGTGGCCTTATCTTCTTTCAGGGTGATTAAAACAGGCTAACAACATTACATTTATGCAAGTGGCTTTCCGTAACCGGCTTTTACTGTTTCCTTATATATACATATATATATATGTATGTATATATATATATGTATATATATAGTATTTACCCAGAGACATGCTAATGGAGTGCAAAATGCAACAAAACCTCTCTGGCACACAGGTGGCAAAAACAAAGACTGACAAAGAGACACCTCATTACTGGCGCTAATACCAAGAAGGAAGAAAAAAGCTTGGGATTTGTATTAAGTCGGCAAACGAGTGCTCCAGAGTAATTAAAAGGAGAAGATAAAAAAGACAGGTGATAGACGAGACCATTAAAATAAATTGAGTGTTGAGGATGGAGGGTTTAGCGTGCTAGTAAAACGTACGTGATGCTTGGAACGAACCGCCTCGGTTTTCGATCACATCCGTCTGTGTGAAGTGTGCTGAGACCCTGATCTTTTACTACAGTGAGGGTGTAATGTGGGGCTGTGTTTCATTTGAGGTAATGTAGCATAAAGTACACCTTTCACATTTCAAATCCTTTCTAAACGATACTACTTTTGAGATGCTAATACTGATCGGAGAAAAAATGGATATTTACTTACTTTGGGTACTTCGGGTACTTATAGTGCTAACTGGGAATGCAACCCTTCCACATAAACCCTTTAAATGTTCCCCAAGAAGGACAAATCAGTGATGGGTCTCAATGTTACCTTTTTTTTTTTTTTTTTTTTTTTACTAATCTGATAATTTGCTATTATGAGATCTTTGAACCTACTTTCTATTTTCCAGAAGCTACATACATCTCCTGCATGAGTTGAACTCCAGATCTCTAGCAATCGTCTGAAATGGACAGCATCCCAGCTCCTTCCCTGAAGACATTCAAACCCGTTTCAGTCAGCCCTCGACGAAAGTCTTTAAGCGTCTGCTCGTGTTAGTTGTCCGGTTCTCCTTCCTGTTTCTTGTAGACCTTGTTGAGAAGCTGGATCTCCTCATGGTATCCTCCTGCCTCGCTGCGCTGGCGCCGGCTGTTCTGTCGGTGTGCCTCCACTGTATCTGGGATGTGTATGTTGAGGCCGTCAGCATCCGGGCTGGATCCAGGAATCAGCAGCGAGTATGAAGCTGTCTCTCCTAGCTCACACGATACGAAGCGGTTCTCGCGGCGGGAGTAGCGCAGAGATGGGGAACGCGCGTGTGTCGAAGACTGGCTGATGTTTGACACAATGGAAACACTGTCCATGGCCTCCTCGTTGTCACAGATCTCCAGAACCTCCAGATGGATCTTCACGTTGGTGTCGGCCACGCCTACACCACCGCTGCAGCCGGAGTTCGACTCTTCGGCGCTGGGCTCGTGGCCCACAGATTTGGAGCGGTACACTTCGACTTTCTTGGCGTTGTTGGGGGAGATCCTGAGGCCATCGCTGCTCACTTCGTAGGTGGAGAGTGAGAGGGTTTTGCCTGTCGGGGCTTGGAGGGACACAGTGCCCTGGAAGGCACAAAGAGGGATCGCCAAGCCACCTGTAGATCTCTGTTGAGCAGAAATAAGAATTATAAGACAAAGAGGGAAGACAAGGTGAATATATTTCCTACTTTGCTTGTATGTGAAGTCTCTTTAACGCTCCTGTTTTGTTGTGTTCATGTTGAGTATTGAGTGTCTTTGTCACGTCTTACTCCACAGTGGAGGTTAATATGAAGCTCATATGAAAGTGGACACTCAGGACCTTTCTCTAGCCTGCTAGGGACAATATATTCATAGACAAGTTCCAAAGAAAAATGGATATTTTTTCCACACGAATGTTTGTATCTTCAAAGTAAATGCTGATATCAAACCCATGTCTGCTCTTTGAGATGCTCCAAGTGTTTATTCATCTAAAAAGCAGCTTAAATTTTGATCTTCAACCAGTTCTGACTCATTTTATATCAGACCCGCAGCCAGAAAATCATTCTTTATATATATATATCATTCATTGTTTTTTATTCTGACCTATAAGTTGATTTTCATTCCATTTTGGAGAACTAGCATGCTGGTAAAAAAGGGTTTATCACTACTGGATCACATTATGTGCATTTCCACCAACTTTTCAAGGTAGCACAACTCTCCTAAACAAGAACTTCACAGTTCCTGGATAAGTTCCTGGTTTATTTTCCTGTTAAACATAACCAGAGCCAGAACTAATCCAGCATTCCACTCCGTTTGTTTTAATCAGTTTATCTTGGTCTTTAATCAAACTGGGTATCAAATGTGTTTTCATGTTCAGTTGGAAACCTGCAGCTAAGTTTGAAGCCTCCTGCTAGAAATAAAAGAATTCCACGCTCGGAGCAGGAAGTGAAAATGTACAAAGGTTTCCTGTGATGGAAGTTTGTTGCTTCTAATGTGCAAATCTCAGCAGCTCTTCCTTATCTGAGCTTAGATCCAGACTGTCAGACACCCTGGACGTTTCTTGCTAACTGTTAACACACACTGAGAAATGACTGAAGTAGTGATGAGAAAACTTCATCTACAGATCCAGCTCTGAGATAAAGTCCAATCTCCAGAGATCTGCAGCAGAAACAAGAGGAAAGAATGGAGAAAGGAAGGAGGAAAAAAAAATCTCTTCCTTATTCTCCAGAGCAGTCAACTATGTCCAATAAAAGACTGTGAAAATGAATCTGCCTCTAAAAGCAGCCTGGCTCAAGATTTGATGAAAAATGAATCAACTTCTAATTAAAGATGCATGAATTACATTTTATCAGTGAAAAGGCAGACGGCGGTTTGTCAAAGTGCACAAGCTATTAGCAGAGAACACTCATTACCGTCCTTTCTAAATCATTTTCATTAATTAAAAGACACATCATAGGGACTTTCCCTTGTTGGACAAGGACACATAGCAAAAGAGTTTAATTGCACAGGGAAACAGGAGAAAGACACTTAATTCTGCTTAAAATGATAATGGTGTGCACGAGGGGAAAACAGCCCTGAGCAAAAGGCTTTTACAAAAATTGGGTAAAATAACAAAAACAATAAACTTAAGTAGTAGCAAAAACTAACATAAAAAAAAATGCACAAGAAAAAAAAAAATGAAAATATGAATAAGTATAAAATTCTGCATAGGCAGCAAACAAATATACAATGTATTAATAAAAAATAAAATAAAATACAGTAATAATGTAATAAAAATCATTTGGAATTTAATATAATAAGAAAAAGAATTACAAAAATAAAGAATTTAAAAAGGATAATAAGAAGAGACGGAATATTCATTCTTTTTTAATATAAATAAAATAAATTAAATATTCAAATTAAATAATACATAATAAAATTAGAACAACAAAATAAATATAGTTATAACAATAACAATAATAATAATAATAAATGTTATATAAATAAATAAATAAATAAATAAATAAATAAATAAATAAATAAATAAATTGGTATTCTCTGCTCTGTGTTTCTGAAGAAAAAAACCCCAAAATTTTTTCCCTTCCTACTAACACATTAAACCAATATTATATAATAATGTATAATTATTATTATTGTTATTATATTATACTGTATATATATATATATATATATATATATAAAAGAAAGGCAGGTCAAGGGCTTGTTTAAAGTTAATGCGACCTGCATGAAGAAGCCATGCACCACAAGTAGGACACTAATCAAGCCAAGATTCGGAGCTAATTACTCCAGCTACCTGTTTACACACACACTGGAGAGACTTTGTTAATGAGTCTGTGTCATTCATCACTTTCTAAATGAGAAGTTCAGACTGGTCCGATTCCAGCCTCCATTTCTCCTGAAACCTTCAGGCCAGGATTCTGCTGAGAACTTAGCATCCTCGTCTCTGCACGTGGAGACAGTCGGTGCTATTGAGTTATACTGGATTGAGCGAAATAGATTGTTTTTAAAGAGAGAGTCAATTTAAGACAGCTATAGAGATAGATCTGTGGCGAGAGATCGAAGCACCGAACGCCTTCCAGATTTCAATTATTTAAATGTTTTCAGCTTCGGTGTTTGTCATGGTTCCATCACAGATAATGACTCAAGTCAGTTTCTGTTGCCTCACTGCAGGTTACGTCTCTCGTTCCAGTAAACAGAATTAAATATTGATCGATGTTTAGAGACACAATATAGACACGTGGGTCTATTTAATCTCGACAGCTGAGAAAGAGAAGACCTGTCATTATTCTTCCAGATGAGTTCTATTTAAATTACAAAAGGAAATGATCACAGGGTGCGAGAAAAGGTAGGCTGAAATGAAGAGAGGGATTAGTGTGACAAACACAAGCAAACAAATCCAAATCACAAAGGTCGTGATGTGCAAAAGACTCAAATCCAGAGGGGGGTGGGGGGTGGGGTGGGGGTGGGGCTGAATGACTGAGAGAGAAAGAGAGAGAGAGAAAGATAGACAGAGGGATTGAGAGAAACAGATGACAGACACACAGATTGACAGACTGAGAGAAAGGTAGAGAGTGAGAAAGAGAGAGAGAGAAACAGACAGACAAAAAGAGTGAGAGAGAAAGAGAGACAGGTGACAGACAGACAGATTGAGAGACTGAGAGAGAGAGGTTGAGAGTGAGTGAGAGAGAGAAACAGACAGAGAGAAAGAGAGAGAGAGAGATTGAACAAGAGAGAGAGAGAGAGAGACGACAGACAGGCAGATTGAGAGAGTGAGAGAGAGGTTGAGAGTGAGAGAGACAGACAGACAGAGAGAGAGAGAGAGATAGAGAGAGACAGACAGATTGAGAGAGTGAGAGAGAGAGTGATAGAGAGACAGACGGACAGACAAATAGACAGACAGACAGGCAGACAGACGGGAGACTGAGAGAGACAGATGACAGACAGATTGAGAGACTGAGAGAGAGAGTGAGAGTAGGAGAGACAGGTAGACAGACAGAGAGACTGAGAGAGACATCCGACAAACAGACAGACAGATAGACTGAGAGAGAGAGTGAGAGTAGGAGAGACAGGTAGACAGACAGAGAGACTGAGAGAGACATCCGACAAACAGACAGACAGATAGACTGAGAGAGAGCACGAGAGAAAGACAGACAGACAGATAGATAGACTGAGAGAGAGCATGAGAGAAAGACAGACAGACAGACTGAGAGAGAGAGAATGTAACAAATAAAACACTCTGACTTTAGCAGCTTTAAATTACTCAGATAGTCTGTCATAGAGATCGTTGGTGGCCTGGAATGTTACCATGGAAACGACCGTATGTTGTCATTAAAAATTTATTATCCATGTTCATCAAACTATTTTATCTTAGATGTACAGTATACAGTATCTCACAAATTGTTATGTTATATATGGAAATGGCCAGAATTTTCAGTTTCTCTGTAATTGTGTGTTTCTGCACATACAGGAGTGAGTTTGCACCGTTTCTAGAAATATCTGGATCTTCCACAGAACAAAATAGAGAAATGCAGTGTTCTCAGTGCTTTTCTATCAGGAGGCTGGTGGCGGTCCTGAAAAGGTCAACGAAATGTTGAACATCAAGGAAAGCAGCCTTTTTTTTTTTTGTTTGTTTGTGGCAGAAATACTCTGTATACATCTGTATGGAGCGATATTTCAAAGAGAAGAGTTGAAACCCTGCACCAGAAGAGCGATGACGGAGGTGAGGGAGAATAATAAACACGCCACAGAGATGATCACTATTTCATTCTAAAGTGAATCGCAGGCAGTCTGTCGCATCCCGTGTCCTGATCTGCCGCTGATTGGTTTTTATAATTGAATGTGAGTGCCTTTCCTTTCCACCCAGTCCCGAGTGTGGGTGCGCTTTGCTGCTTTGCATGCATCATGATGGAGTTTAAAAAACACAGGCCTCCTTAACCTCATCTAAACTGCACTCCTCACTCCTCAAGCCTCCATCCCACTCATGCATGCAAAGTAGCAGCCAAAGCGGACACGTAGCCACAAATATATACCTATCTACACACCCGTATCAGCCGCTCATGACGGTCACCATGACCTCGAGTCAGAAAATGCCTCAGCCTCCCAAAGACAACCTTTTCAGTGCTGATGAATGCAGTTCAGGAATTCAATTATCTGCTTTTGCGTGGTTTCTGTGATGAACCCAAATGCCTCCAAATAGCTCTCTTTTTCTAAAAGCATTTATTATGCATTCAGTGCGGCTCAAAAAGCAGGCAGTCACTTCCGAAGCAGCAATCCATACTGTAAGGTGACTCTGCTAATCGAGCTGCCAGGGAGGTCACATGACCTGGAGTTTTTCATTCTTAAGTGGAAACGTTACTAATATTCTTTTTCCTGCATAAAATATCACACAGATTTCAGGTTATTTATTTATTTTTTTAAAGATTATTCATATCTCAGATGTCATTCAAATTAATTAATTAATTAATTAAATTGCAGTGCAGCTTGTGAAGTTTTTTGTCTTTCTATTTATTTATTTTATTTTATTTTTTCCTCGAAGTCCAGTGGCTCACTATTTAGCTGTGGTGTCCTTTTGTGTCTCGGTATTTTATGTAAAGTGTAGTTTTAAACTGCTTTTAAAATATTTCTTTTTAAATTTTAGTTGTGTATTTTATAAAGACAAAAGACAATTCTTTTTTTTTTTGTACATAAAGAGATTATTATAACATGACATAAATGTTAGATAAAGAAAAATATATAATTATAATTAAATATTAATTATTAATATGTATTAACAACTATTATTAATGACTAAATAGGTAATAAAAATAATTTCATAACTATATTTATTTGATTCTATATCATTTATTTTATTTTATTTTTTTGGTTTATTTATTTTGTTATTGTTTTAATGTTTTATTTATTTCATTTTATTTGTTCCAAACAAATTTAGAATATTTAGCGAATACACATTTTAATACAATCTCTTACTTCCATCCTTTTTAATAAATTCTTCATTTCAGTTAATATTTTCAGTTGATTATTTAAAAAATACATTTTTTTTTTGTCCTACAATATTCTTCAATATTTTTCATCCTGTTCCTATGAGAAATCTTTGCTTTAAGAAATTAAGCCAGGCAGCTATTAATCTCCAGATCTTATTAACTCCATTTCACTGTATGTGTATCATAAAATCTTTGAGAAATATTATGACCACTGTATCTCCCACTCATACACTCATTCCACAGCTAACCGATTCCATTTTATTGAAAAATATGACATATATCTATATCACTTAAAAAAAATTAACATATGGTCCTTTGTTATTCTATTACAATAACTGAATCCAGAGCTAATCTTCTTAAAGTCTCCGTATTTTCCAGGCTGTGATGTTCACTCGGTCAGCTTCCTAATGGAAGAGTACAGTATACATGTAGGAAATATTCTCATCCCATCAACGTTATTCAAAATATAATCAAAGTCGAGATTTCCAAACATACAAGCAATGACCCAAGTAGCAAAACAGAGAGAAACAATCTGCAGCTGATCAAATGACACCATCATGGGATTGAAACCCAGGACCCCTGACCTTGTCGTCTGTGGAAGAGTTTATCCATCAGGCAGGTCATGAGCCTGCTTTTCTGATCACAGCAAGCTCAGACAAACACGGCAATCCAAACAGCACCCATTGGACCGAATTCTCGAATAAACCGAGTGTTAAAAACACAGTCCAGTTACGGTTCAGCACGGACTGAGTAACATCTTGATTTGTTAAGTGGGTCTGTGAAAGCAGGAGTGATGTTAGCCCTGACAAGACAAGGACCTTGTTGCAGCGGTACAAGACAACCAGCATGCTGTTATTTAAGCAAAATTTCACTTTCACAGCTTGCTGTTTCTCCTGCAATTCTGAAGTCACTGCTATTTATTGAGAAAAGCCTGAAAATAAAAGCTAGACCAACAAAGACCACTGATTTGAAAAGCTCTTGGCAGGAGTGAAATAATCTCCTCACCACACATTACTGGACCACATTGTCAGCCTGTCAACACATGTTTACAAAAAAAAACAAAAACCCACTCCTTACGTAAAACATGCCATGAAATTCCACAAAGGTGTCAGTTTATCGGTTACTACATGAACAGAGGCGACCGGTGTGAACATGTTAGCAGGGCAAAGCGTGCCTGGGTTTCAGAGATAAAAAAAAAAGACTTAAAGTTAAGGTTTCAGTTTTAGCATTCTCTTCAGATTATTTGTTGAAGTGATATGATTAGGTTTAATAAAATACACCTAGCATGAGTTACGCTAATCTGACTACATTTTTTCTGCTACAAACCTGACAGGATTGATTCTGAAATGATTCTGTTTTATTCATAGGTTTAGAATCTTCACTCTTAATGCTATACGCTTAGCTTACATCAGAATACCTAAGAGAAATGTTCAGTATTTATATTCAGTTGCTAACCTGAGAGGATTACTGAGAAGTCCTTTTCATAAGCATTTATATGTAATATTCTTTCTTAATTCGATCCAGCTAGCTAACTTGAGCTAACCTGACGGGATTTCTGAAAGACACATGAGATTTCTGACAGCTGAGCAGATTTATAAGTGATGTTAGCTAATAAGAGCTCATTTCAGAGAAGAATTTTAGGTTAATTCAAGTTTTTTATATTTCAGAAAAGCTCTTTAAGACATTGTGAGGCTACAAATGAGTATCCACATATGGCATCCATATAGCTAGCTAACTTGAGCTAACCTGACAGGATTTCTGAAAGACATGACTCTCTCACATGAGATTTCATATTTCGTATTTGTCAGTGACGCTAGTGAGGAGTTTCAGGTTAATTCGAGTTTATATTTCAGAAAAGCACTGCTTAAGTGAGGCTACAAATGAGTAACTACATATGGCATCCATATCGCTAACTAACTTGGGCTAACCTGACAGGATTTCTAAAAAAGACATAACTCTCACATGAGATTTCTGACATCTGAGCAGATTTGTTAGTGACGCTAGCTAATAACAGCTAATCAGACCTAATCTCTGAGAGGAATTTCAGGTTAATTCAAATTTATATTTCCGAAAGCCACTTTAAGAGTGAGGCTACAAATGCGTATCCACATATAGCATCCATATAGCTAGCTAACTTGAGCTAACCTGACAGGATTTCTGAAAGACATAACTCTCTCACATGAGATTTCTGACATCTGACCACCTTAAGACATTGCTCAAGTGAGGCTATAAATGAGTATCTGCATATAGCATCCAGGAGCTAGCTAGTCAGAGACATTCAGGCAGAGGATTAATTAAAGTATCATTTAGCGAGAGCAGACGCAAGGTCACAGGAGGCTTTGCTGAGGAAACTGAAACTTCAGCGGTGCATAAAAGCCCGGGAGAAGCTGTGGTGTGAATTTGACACCTGACGGCACCTTACTTCTTCATTATTTCCACCTCTCTGATTTGAGGATGAGGGAGAAAGGATAAGATGTTCCCTGAGGAACGGAGCACCAACGTGTCAGGATTCTGGCCTTCTCCTGATGCCTCCGTACAGCAGGTAGCGAGGGAGATGAAAGTGAAGCAGAAAAGCAGAAATGATACACGTGTGTGTGTGTGTGTGTGTGTGTGTGTGTGTGTGTGTGTACATAAAGCCAACCACTAAATGGGTAACTGTTTGCATGTGTGTCCATATGTAGGAGTGCGTGGGTGGGTAAATGTGTGAACTTAGCTCTGTGTGGAGGTGTTATAGGATGATTCGATGATATATTGTGTACTTTTCCAGACATTTTCCCTTCATGTACCTCAAAAGCCAATCCTTATTCCATTTAATTTCAAACTCTGGTGTTGAGACCAAACTGCATGTTGGGACCAAAGCCCAATTATATTTACAGTAATAAAATTTCTCTCCTCTGTATCTATACTGTTACACACTCATGATTCATGACTCACATATGAATCAATGCAGGGATTTATTTTTTTATTATGCAAATTTAAATGACCCTTTCCATTGTACAGTGGAAGAAAATAAATCTCCCTTAACCTATTAACCAGAGCTAAATTATTCATTCCAACATCAGTGGAGCCACAACATTGGAGCACTTGTTATGCATCATTTCTAAATAAGTCTAGTTCAGCGTCTGCCAGTGACCGAACTCCATTCAAGTCTACATTTTCCTGAGCAACGGCATAAATAAACAGCACATCTCCTCCATTCTGAGGAATTTATAATGATTTATTATTAATTATTTAGTTTTATTACTACAAGTAAACCGTACACGTTAATGATCGTTGTTGTGAGCTTTGTCAAAACAAATATATCCGGAAAACGTCTCACGCAAGAGATAATAACGTAATCTCGAAATTACACAGAGCTTCAGCTCCGTAATCATAATAGTCATATTAGTAATAGTGGAAGTAATATCAATTGTATTAAAAATAGTAATATTAGCAGTCATGCTCAGGGTGATAATATTAGTAACAGTAGATATTGCAGTATTTACAGAATTATTATTAGCATTGTTGTTATAATATACTATTAATAGTAATAGTAAGCAGTAATAAGATAGGTAATAAGAGTTATACAGTATTATAATTATCAGTAGTAGTAATAATAGCAACAATAATAGTAGTTAGAGTAGGAGTAATAGTTATATATAGTATGAGTAATAGTTAGGTGTACTTTTATTAATAAAAGTAACAGCAGAAACAGTGATGCTAGTAGAATTAGAAAAAAACTGTACTGTTTATAGTAGTACTGTTAGTAGCGATAATAATAAGAGTAACAGTATTAGTAGCTGCTGGATTAAAAAGAAACAGTAGTAGTAACATTATTATAAGTAGTAACAGTTGTACTAGTAAAGGTTAAAGTACTAATAATTATAGCAAGAATATTAGTATTAGAAGACATACTGGTGGTGAATGTAGTAATACTGGTATATGTTTGCTAGTAATAGAAGTAACACTAGCAGTGATATTGTTATGATGATGATGATGATGATTATTATTTTCATTTTAGTGGTAGTAGCAAGAGTAAGAGATGTAGTAGTTATGGTAACAGTAGTAGTTATGGTAGCAATAGAAGTAGTAGTGAGTAGTCGGAGTAGTAATGGTAATACTGCTGGTGCACGATGACTAGTAACAGTAGAAGCACTAATGCTAATCGAATTAGAAAAAATAGTAGTGTTTCTAATAATAAGTAGTAGTAATAATAGTTGTTGTTGGAGTAACAAGAAACAGTAGCACTAACATTAGTATTAGTTGTAACCAATTATAGTAAGAATATCAATATCAGAAGACATAGTGGCGGTAAATGTAGTAATACTGGTGTATGTTTACTAGTAATAGAAGCAATACTGGCAGTGATATTATTATTATTATTATGATTGTTATTATTATTATTATTTATTAGTAGTAGTAGTAGAAGTAATAGTAAGAGATGTAGTAGTTATGGTAATAGTATTAGTAATAGTAGTACTGCTGGTGCACTTTTACTACTAGTAATAATAGAAGTAACAGTAGAAGTAGTAATGCTAGTAGAATGAGAAGAAATAGAACTAGTAATGACAGTAATAGTATTAATAAAAGTAGTAGTAATAGTAATCGTTGTTGGAGTAACAAGAATATTAGTAGTAGTATTAGAAGTAGTAGTAACAATTGCACTAGGGATAGCAGAAGTAATAATAATTGTAGTAAGAATATCAGTATTAGTAGTCATAGTAGTACAAATAGTAATACTAGTGGTAGTAAAAGATAGTAGTAGTAGTAAGAGATGTAGTAGTTGTAAAATTGTTAGTACTAGTAGTGATAGTGGTAGTAATGCTAGCAGTAGAGGTAGTAGTGAGTAGTAGTAATTATGATAATAGTAATAGTGGTAATATTAGTAATAGTAGTAGTAGTAGTCATAGTACTAGTAATTGTGTTTGCACCATTCAGACCAGCAGCACTAATCAAACTTCACTAAACTTTTACCTCTACTAAAGCGTTACCTTTTTTTTGCATGTATTTGTCACTGCATGACTAACGGATCGTGAAATGATAGATTAAAGGTCAGGGATTGCATCACTGCAAGGCAGTGATTGTTTCACTTCTTCACGCTGGGAGATTTATTGTTTCCACTTTTTCAAAATGTCACAACCGGCCCCAGACAGAAAGTGTTGTATGCGAGCCAGTTTGTAAGATATATTTATGCTTTTCTTTCCATTTACTGAAATAAATGCAGTTTAAATTTCACATCAGGCAGATGTCTAGGTGAGGGATTGTTTTCTAGCATATGCAAAATAACAGGTGTGTGTGTGTTTGTGTGTGTGTGTTTGTGTGTGTGTGTGTGTGTGTGTGTGTGTGTGCGTGTGCTCCCATATCATTTTCTGCTCCCGCCGATTAACAGCAGGCCAACGTCATGCTGCTGATAATGACATTAGCCATATGGGCTCCATGCAAATTCATGGAAATGAATTTATTTACCTTATTGAATTTTTATTTAACTTCTATGCACCCTATTTCTACATAACCGAGAGCTCAGCTTTGCATAAGATACTGTATATTTACTTTACCTGATTAATATGTGCAGTGATTGTATTGTATAGTATACTGTGCCAGACTGTATAACCTGGGTTGCCAGATTGGTGAGGTAGAACGCACCTTCAGACCTTCTGAACCAGTGCAAGCTAGCTGAGATAGTGGTGATGGATCAGTGGCTTTGAGTTACAGATCAGAAGCGTTTAAAGGACATCAACCTTCTGCATCAGCGGAATAAACAAATATAATGGATTGGGTGTTATTTATTATACATTTTACGGGCTATCCAGTAAAATGGTAGGCAATGACAATAAATTACTGTAAATTTCACAGGCAACCCAATTCCAAAATAAACACCAGGAACAGAATGAGAGGCAAAGAAATAGTGCTTATCACCATCACCATCATTATCATCATGGTCATCAAATTCTCTTAGCAGAGGAGCAAATATAACATATTCACCCTGGCTTCGTTGGGTTTTATGCTCTGATTTATCACTAACTTTGATGCTGCTGCCTCTATTTCTGCAGTTTTCTTGAAAAACACAAGCCGGCTTGGCTCTTGTCATATTCATTGTTCACCTTACTGCACAAAGTCAGAGGTAGTGATCAAAAGATTTCTGGTCCTGGAGAAGAATGATTCATCCCTGACCTATGCTTGCAGAGTTGCCATATCAATTGTAACCCCATCTTAGGTGTATAGATTCAAGTAACATTACTACAAGGGCAAGTCAACTAAATACCTGGTATCTTTAACCAAATGTGTTTCAGAACCCTCTCTGAAAGTCATAGCTTACAAGGTTCCTCAAGAGTGACCAATGACATTTTTATCTAAACACCACGTCTCATAAATACTAACCTCTCCATCACCATTAATTCCTGTTTAGAGATTATATAAAGCCAGTAATCATTGTGAAGCCTTGCCAACATCTGAGATTGTTATTGCTTGGTTCTTGACCCTTGACTTGTTTAAGGATTCCTCTTTGTGTGGATTAATTGTGAAACCCTAAACCTTTATTCCTTCCAGGAGTGTATAGGTGTGACGCTACCTGTCTCGGCGTCCTCTCCGATTTGCTCCTGCACCACTCCCAGTCGGTCAGCTCAATCTTGCGACACTCCTCGTGTGAGAGCCTCCTCTCTGGACCATCAAAAACCGAAGAATTGTCGAGGTTCAGGTCCTCCCCGTCACAGCCTGACACAGCTGGAGACACCTTTCCAAAAGCGTCCTGCTCCACCGAGTTCAGCTGCTCTGGAGCTTCTGTTCTCACCTGCCTTGCACTGTCCAAGAGGAGCTTGCCACGGAGGGAGCAATCCTCCTCCTCTTCGACCGCCGTCTTCCTGAAGTCACGTGAGGCCAGACTCGTAATCTGTCCACTGCTTAGAATCGCGACTCGGCTTTTGGAGAAATCGTGATCGTACAGGCTGCTGTAGCACGGCTTCTCCACAGAGGGTGAGGGTGTGTGAGGTATCTTGTAAATGCCGTAACCTTGCTGGAAGGAGAGGTTGAATTCAAACCTCCTTTTATGCACTGAAAAGATACAAAAAAAAGTGGAACAAATCTTTATACACACAGTCACTCCTGATATGAGCAAACCGTGTCTGCATGCACATTATTAAATACTCACTAGCTGAGGAGACGGAGCCGACATCCTGACCGCAGTTGATGAAACAGCCGCAGGGAAGATGAATCCAGCGCTCCGAGAGACAGAACACCGGGGTGACAGCAGCTGAGAGCAAGGTCAGGAAGAAGCACAGCGTCTCCACAGACGAGGAGTGCGCCCGGACGATGTGGCTGACGAGGATCTGCGTCTGCAAAGGGAACGTTATTATCACTAAAAAACAAAAGAAGACAACTCCTTTGGCTTGGAATTTGGAGAGTTATATTTGTATGAGGCGACATGATGGCTTAGAGGTTAGCATGTTTGTTTTGCACCTCTGAGGTTGGGAGATTGATTCACGCCTCCACCATGTGTGCATGTTCTCCCAGTACTTCAGGGGTTTCCTCAGGGTTTTTAAGTTTCCTCCCTCAGTCAAAAGCCATGCACCCTAGGCTGAATGGCATCTCTAAATTGACTGCAGTGTGTGTGTATGTGTGTGTGTTTATGTGTGTGTGTGAGATGGACTAAAGACACACCTGTGATGGACTGGCACCCTGTCCATAGTGTCCCCTGCATTGTCCCCCAGATCCCCTGGGGTAGACTCCAGCTTACTTGTGGCAGTGTGTAGGATAAGTGCTATGTCTGGAAAATAGATGGCTGGAGGTTTTGTATGAACAGCAGAGCTAAACTCAGTGTTGTTGAATACTGAATACTCAATTCTGATTAGACAGAAGGTGTTTCCTTTCATTTTAATTTCAAAATAGAGAAAAGAGAGGTAGGAAAAGGAATGACAAAGGAAGGAAGACAGAAACTTTGTCTTGCAGTCGTTTCACTACATTAAATGTTACTATAAATGGAAACGTTGGTAGTAAAAATAGAATCAGCTTTAGTGTGGGGAAAAAGAGTTCCTATTACAGCATGCCCATGTGGCATGACATTATGACCACCTGCCTAATATTGTTTGGTCCCCCTTTTACTGCCAAAACAGCCCTGACCCCCTATGCACTGTGTATTCTGACCCCTTTCTATCAGAACCAGCATTAACTTCTTCAGCAGTTTGAGCAACAGTAGCTCGTCTGTTGGATCGGATCACACGGTCCAGTCTTCACTCCCCACATGCATCAATGACCCGTGGCCGTCCATCACCCTGTTGCCGGTTCACCACTGTTCCTTTCTTGGACCACTTTTGATAGATACTGACCACTGCAGACCGGGAACACCCCACAAGAGCTGCAGTTTTGGAGATGCTCTGATCCAGTCGTCTATCCATCACAATTTGGCCCTTCATCAAACTCGCTCAAATCCTTACGCTTGTCCATTTTTCCTGCTTCTAACACATCAACTTTGAGGACAAAATGTTCACTTGCTGCCTAATATATCCCACCCACTAACAGGTGCCATGATGAGGAGATCATCAGTCTTATTCACTTCACCTCTCCGTGGTCATAATGTTATGCCTGATCGCTGTATATTAAACGTTATTGTTCTTACATTGTAGAGTTTCAGCACCTTAATCTCAACCCTCGATAGCGCTAGTCTAATCTACTACACTCTATAGAACAGTTATAGCCCTCCCATGCACAACAATGCAAACCTTAACAACAGAGCTGTTATGAGAGCACTTGTGACACATAAAAATACCGAACATGTCTCGTGTTCTATCTTCACTTATGCCGGACATTATCTTTGTAGATGCCTCATTTCAGTAAAAGCTTTCAGAAGATAAGAATTTGAGTATAAAGAACCTAACTCAGGGGGGAAAAATAAAAGATTATACTTCTAGAAATCAGGGCTGAATCATAAATGGACTTGGACAAAGAGTTTCCTAGATAGGGTGTAATATTGTAGACCTTAGGTAGAGCAATTACAGGAAAACACTATCGTTTCAGAGTAGAGCCATTAAAGCTTTACTCAGGGCTCTCGTAACTGCCGTGGCACTATTTACCCTGAATAATAGGTGATGTCCGATAATTACTTTCTTCCTACCTTGTCATTTCTGCATCCCTCAGACCACAATCGACCAAAAGTCTGCCATCTGTAAGCATGTGTCAGTGCTTTATATTTGCTCAAAGAGAAAGCACCTAGAGCAAGGACGCACCGGTGCTTCCTATGCAGAAGCCTGTATTTATTTATTTTTTATTGATTTGCCTGTACATTAGCTGAATACACAGTTAGATAACCACTGGTAATGGTTCTCGACAAATTCTAGCCTATCATAAAAGATTTCTGGTGAATAGCTGTACTAGTTGTTTGTGTGTGAAATGATAGCCGTAATATGCATTACAGGTGCAACACATGATGCTATCACCATGGCTGTTCATATCATACAACAAGGTACATTAAAATGTTTCTGAACTGATGATCATAGGCTTTCTGAATTGAAAGGTAAGCAGGCAACTAGTGAAGCTTCCTTCCTGCTGAAATACCCAACTGATCAGCTTCCAGTTTCTAAAATAGATATCGAGCTTGTCCGGATATTAAGTGATGTTGGATGGAAAGTGTTTATAAAATGGTTGGATGGTTAGCGGGCCATGGTTATGTCATGCGTAACACGTTTGTACATTTAATACATGTATGTGTGTTTTATCTAGAAAGGTGCATGAAGGTTACATTTAAATCTTTTTTTTTTTTCTAAAAACTAATTGAGGTTCAGTTTGAATCTTAAACCATCTCCACTATATTAGCGCATACAAGGTTGAATTAATTGTTACTGTGTGAAATTAAGGCTGTTTTTGAGGAGAGATTTTAATGTTTTTAATCCACCAGATGTGTCCTCTTTATCTCACCATCATCGGCATCCACAGCAGCACTCGCGCCATTGCCAAAATCAGCGAGAAGCGTTTCTGCGCGAAGAGTCTGGCGGGGCAGCGGCGCACACCGTCCTCCCCGAAGCGCACCTCACTGGCGGGCGAAGAGCACGAACACGTCTCGCTTTTACTCCTCATGCCTGCCACATGGGACCCGAACCCACTAAAACTCCTATCTAAACTCTCCCGAGACAGAGAGGTGAAAGCGCTGGGCTGGAGCGCCTCGGCGGAGCAAAGGAGCCGGTGCGCGAGAGGCGCGGCGCACACCGCCAATCCGCCAGCGCACAGCGCGTACAGCGCGAAGAGGAATGGCGCGTAGAGGTCATCGCTGTGCGGCAAGCAGCCGAGGGAGGCGCGCGCAAAGCGGCCCCAGCCGCACAGCGGGAGCGCACTCACCACCAGGCTCAGCACCCACACCAGCGCGAGCGCGCACAGCACGCGACCGCGTCTTCCGTTTGCTTCTTCTCCGTTGCTCTCTTCGCGCGCTCCGATGCGCTTGGTCGCGTACAGCGCGTACGCCACGACGAGGCACGCCTTTATGTTGCTCGAGAGTCCTTGGAAAACGTACAGGAGCCCAGATAAAGTGCACATAGTTCCGTCGCGACCCTCCGCCGTCTCGTTGTTTCTCCTCCATTGCAGGGCCATGGCAAGGCAAAGCGGCACCACGCAGATCAAGTCATCCACCGACAGCGAGGCCACAATGAGGCACATGGCGGATCTGCTCCTCGTCCTGAGCAGAGAGACGAGCGAGAAAAAGCCACCAGCGCAGATCACGGCGGCGAGCGCGAGACACGCGCCGAAGAGGACGTGCCAGTTTTCATCGGTCGGGTCCGCGGCGTCCCGGCTCTCCGCCGTCAGGTTGGTCTTGTTTACAGTGGGTGACATTCTGTGACCCGTCAATTTTCATGCGCTCGTGAGAAAATCCATGTGAACGAGCGCGCCGAAAGTTCGTATATACCTAGCGCACATTAAACCTGCCGTGAATCGTCGGCACGCGAAGACACACGTGCACTTTGATTTCACCGACAAACGTCGGAAAGTGACTTGACTGCACTGCAGGGAGACACAACTGAACGGTAATTTAGTGTTTTCTTGGCACCAGTGTTGCCGGATAACGGCGCGGCTGATGCTCATCGTAGCCTTTTGTGCAGCAGGTGAGCACCGAGGCAGCACACTCCTCGCAACATGAATGAGCACGAGCTCAGAGACGAGCAACGGGCTCGTAAAAGGAGGAGTGAGCCCTCCTCCTCTGAATGAAAGTGTGTGTGTGTGTGTGAGTGCGTGTGTGCGCGTGCGAGCGCTGTGATGCACGCATGACGTGGTCGCCCCGTCACAGTAATTAATGTCCTGCTTCAGTTTTCAGCACTCTACAAAAACATGACCCTAAATGTCTCCCTATTGGTCAAACAGTTAACTAGATATAATGCATCACTCATGTCTTGGTAATTAGTTTTAATTTTGTGTAATTAATTGCTAATTTTTGGGGGGGCATTCTGTCAAACAGTGCAGTTCTATAACCCTCTCTCCCTCTCTCTGTCTCTCTCTCTCTCTCTCTCTCTGCAATGTTTAATGTCTTATTTTTGGTGGCTTACATCCTCCACAATGTTACATTTCACATTTTATGATTTACTAATATCTTTTAAAAAGTATTTATCAGAGAGAGAGAGAGAGATCTCCTCTATTTATTGTCTCTGATTTCTAATTTCCTAACGATTCCTGAAATCTGTTTTGTGAATTCTAGCAACATGTGTTGTATCTGTACATACTCACACCTCATCCTTAGGCTAGAAAACAATAAAAATAAATATAACCTTACTGATACAGTAACCTCATTCTTCTGAATTGACTGACTGAGTAGTTTTTCATTTTCAGTAGTCCTTAAAGCTGTCTGTCTGTCTCTCGGTCTGTCTGTCTGTCTCTCGGTCTGTCTGTAGGCAAACTGCAGCAGAAACCTTTTATCTAATAAAGCTAAGCTCATCAGCGGGCCTTCTGGTTTAGCCACTGCACACAAAGACGTTGATGGAGTAACTGACTGTAATTTAATCAGAGAGAGAGAGAGAGAGAGAGGAGATAATATTGCTCTTTTCACCTTTTACATTCACAGTGTGACTTGTGTTTACATGCATTTATTAAGTGGACATTTTTATCCAAAGCGAGGAAGAACAAGCAAAGTGATACATCACGCAAGAGGACAATACATGTAGTTCGACTAGACAAGATTTTTAGTGAAGAGGAGTGGAGGTGTAAGAGCTGGTGCAGAGCGTTTTTATAGTCCAAGTTCATTCCAACACTGAGGGACAGTCGGTGTACAGCTTCTGGAAAGGGACCTGCTGAGTCGGCTCTCCCGGCCAGAAGCCGTTAACTCAGCTCAGCTTGTGGGAGGAAACATAAACCTTCTTTTATACTTGACCAATAAAGCACAATTCTGAGTTTATAGATAACAGTGCTTTCTCATTTGCATAATTTCCAATAACTGCAGAACATCCTGAAGTGTTTTATCCCTCTCACACTACAGCGCTTTTTTTTAAAGAGAAAAATCTCTCTCTCTCTCTTTCTCTCTCTCTCTCTCTCTCTCTCTCTCTCTCTCTATATATATATATATATATATATATATATATATATATATATATATTCTGATCAGAAGCTCAGCACATTAACCATTGAGTCACTATATTTATAGTTATATTTAATGCTGTGGAATACTGTTTCCAGTTCTCACTTACGTTATAGCAACTTAAAAAATCCTCTCTTTTCTTCCTCTCTTCCTCTAGAACAACAACAAAATATATCAGCTTAGTCGGGGGCTCCACTGGTACAGAATCCAGACCCAAATGCAGGGATGTTATTAGTAAATAACAAAAACTACAGAGACTGGGGAAAACTAGGCAACTAAGAACGAACCCAAAAAAAAAAAACAATCAGCAGAAACCAGGGGGCAAAACCAAGTAACAAAAGACTCTGCAAACACAAGCACCAGACAGCAGGGATAAATACGGAAGGTAATCATTGACACGTAAGGAACCGGCATCTGTGAGACTGGAGACTCCTTCCTTTAATGTTTAATAAAATCTCCAATCAGAAAATTTCAACTTGAAGTGTGTATACATTTATTCTGGGGCCTCTCTCTACACCCCCAACTCTTGAGAAGACCTCCTTAAAGAAAACTTCACCATATCAACTTTATTACACATACAGTCCATTTGTCTTTGTTAAATAATGTGCATTTAATCAGTTTATTATAGATTAAGTCTCTTTGAAGGAGGTGTTATTATAGAACATCACGTTTTTCTGAATGAATTTTAGGATGGTGAATTCACCAGCGCTGGAGTAATAAATGTTACACCTTATATTAATGTATATAAATGTTGCTTGCTTGTTATTAACTCTAAAACTCAAGCAGAACTATTAGCAAGAAAAAGAGCAAGGCTACATTCAGAGACTAAATTGTACATTACATGCATATGTGTGTGTGTGTGTGTGTACATGTGTGCATGGCCTTGTCCTTTCTTCTTCCTGACATCCTCAAGGCTTCTGTTTTGACTGATGGGTTTCTTTGGTGCAAGGTCACTGGAGAGAAAGCGCTTACACGCTCTATTATTTAAACCCCATTCCTCAGGTAACTCCAACAGAATTGAAAGTGGGCGTCTGTCTCTCGTACCTTTGTACATTCTCTTTCTCAGTTTACGGCGTAGAAGAAAAAGTTACTCATAGAATAGATTGAAAGTACATCATTGGTAATCAAAAATGAGAGTTTTGAATGTCCTTAATGCTATTAGCATGGATGAGGATGATATGGTAGTGAAGGACATTTGGTGTATTTGGTATCTCTCTGATGAAGAAAACCCCTCAATCCTGTTACCTTGTTAGTCATTTAAGAGAAAATGAATGGCTTCAAGGTTATAGAAAGTGTATAAGAGACATATTTCGTGCCTCACATGTGCCATTCATAACCTTTTTTTTTATCTCCTTTGGAGGCAGCAAGGACTTGGCACTGGCAGGGGAAAATGAAATCATTTTAGACACACACACACACACACGCTCAGTGAATGTGAATGCGTCAAGTGACCTTGTCTATCCTCATAATAAATAGAATGAATATGAAAGTTTGAGCAAAAGCACAAGAGAAAGTGCAGGAGAAAACCGGAGGCAGAACTGAATATAGTAAGTATCCCAGGCTTGAGATTGCTGTGTACATTAACACAAGAAATAAAACTATAAGTGTCATGCAGGGAGATGAAAATGATCAACGACACGGTTACTACAATAAAGTTGATTGCTTGTCAATAGCCGCACATCACAAAGTGTTTTATTGCTCCTTTTATACCAGAGAGATGACATGTATTAAAGAGCAACAGGACACTCTGACCCAGTCGTGTAGCCATCACAATTTTTATTTCCACAAAAATCAAAGAGCTTTAGCTTCACAAACTTCAAAAACTGACCGTTCAATTTTCAATTCAATTCAATTCAATTTTATTTGTATAGCGCTTTTAACAATGAACATTGTCACAAGGCAGCTTTACAGAACATGAGAAACATAGTGCTAGATGTTAGACAAAATCATCCCTAGTGAGTAAGTCTGAGGCCACTGTGGCTCCCTTAGATGGTATGAGGAAGAAACCTTTAGAGGAACCAGACTCAAAAAGGGAACCTCATCCTCATTTTCGTGACAGTTCACTTCCTGCCTAATACAGAAGGGCCTCAAAAATGTATACACACTTCAACAGGATCCAGTGTACCTCAGCATGCTTCACACATAAGCCGATATTCAGTAGTCATCGCCACCCATATTATAACTAGTAGAAAGGTGTCAGAACACACAATGCCTCGACGGGTCAGGGCAGTTTTGGCAGTAAAAAGGGGGACCAACACAATATTAGGCAGGTGGTCATAATGTTATGCCTGATTGGTATATGCATAATGTCAGGCTTAAACCACATGGGCATGGAACTACTGTAATAGCGTCTCAAAAACTGCAGTTCTTGTGGGGTGTTCCTGGTCTGCAGTGGTCAGTATCTATCAAAAGTATCCTTTAAGTCCTGTAATTATCCTTTAAATCCTTAAGACTTAAGGATCTGCTACTAACATCTTGGTGCCAGATATCACAGCACATCTTCAGGGATCTAGTTGAGTCCATGCCTCGACAGGTCAGGGCTGTTTTGGCACCAAAATGGGGAACAACACAATATTAGGCAGGTGTTTATAATTTTATGCCTGATTGGTGTATTATACAGAATGTATACTGGTCAGCGCTATTTTGTGCATTTGTCCTGTACTGTTTGGTTTTGTAGCACCAGGGTCCTGGAGAAACTTGTTTCATTTCACTGTGTACTGTGTCAGCTATATATAGTTGGAATGACAATAAAAGCTTCTTGACTCTTGATTTGACTTGACATCCAGTTTAAAGGCCCTTTGGATGAGCAATTTTATGTCCAGCAAGATGGCACACCACCTCACCACCACCGAGACATGAAAGCCGATCTCGATGACATTCTTCCAGGACATTGGATTGGACGCAGAGGTGCTGCTGAATTCCCTCAACATTCCCCTGACTTAACACCCCTCGATTTCTATCACCTGTGGGGAACACTCGAGGATGTGGTGTACAGTAGACTCCTCCTACACTGGCTGCACTGCAGGAAGAAATTGAAGTATCATGTAAAGCAATCCCTGTGGACACACTGTAGTAGCCGAAAACAAAAGGGATGTGGTAGCTTAGTGTTTAAGGTCTTAGACTACTGATAAGAAAGTTGTGAGTTCAAATCCCAGGTTCAAATCCAAAGGTTCAAATCCCAGGTCCCAAGAAGCTTGTGAGTTCAAATCCCAGGTCAAACCCCAGGTTCAAATCCCAGGTTCAAACCCCAGGTCCCAGGAAGGTTGTGAGTTCAAATCCCAGGTCCCAGGAAGGTTGTGAGGTCAAATCCCAGGTCCCAGGAAGGTTGTGAGTTCAAATCCCAGGTCCCAGGAAGGTTGTGAGGTCAAATCCCAGGTTCAAATCCCAGGTCCCAGGAAGGTTGTGAGTTCAAATCGCAGGTTCAAATCCCAGGTCAAATCCCAGGTTCACATCCCAGGTCAAATCCCAGGTTCAAATCCCAGGTTCAAATCCCAGGTCAAATCCCAGGTTCAAATCCCAGGTTCAAATCCCAGGTCCCAGGAAGGTTGTGAGTTCAAATCCCAGGTTCAAATCCCAGGTTCAAATCCCAGGTCCAATCCCAGGTCAAATCCCAGGTCCCAGGAAGGTTGTGAGTTCAAATCCCAGGTTCAAATCCCAGGTTTAAATCCCAGGTCAAATCCCAGGTTCAAATCCCAGGTTCAAATCCCAGGTCAAATCCCAGGTTCAAATCCCAGGTTCAAATCCCAGGTCCCAGGAAGGTTGTGAGGTCAAATCCCAGGTTCAAATCCCAGGTTCAAATCCCAAGTCAAATCCCAGGTTCAAATCCCAGGTCAAATCCCAGGTTCAAATCCCAGGTTCAAATCCCAGGTCAAATCCCAGGTTCAAATCCCAGGTCAAATCCCAGGTTCAAATCCCAGGTCAAATCCCAGGTCAAATCCCAGGTCAAATCCCAGGTTCAAATCCCAGGTCTCAGGAAGGTTGTGATTTCAAATCCCAGGTCCGCCAAGGTACCACTGATGAAGCTGCCAATGGCCAATGGCTGTTCTAAAAATGAGAAAATTTGTAATTCGCTTTGGATAAGGGCATCTGCCAAATGCCAGAAATATAAATTTAAAAGTATCTGGATGTTAATGGTGACCGCTCTGAGCACCTAATGTGATTACATCATTCAAACATGACTTACATCTAAGTTGTCTTTATTTGTCATACATACATTACGGCACAGTGAAATTCTTTCCTCCCATATCCCATTCTTGGGGGTTGGGATCAGAGCACAGGGTCAGCCATGATGCAGTGCCCCTGGAGAAGCGTTGGTTCGGGGCCTTGTTTAAGGGCCCAATGCTGGCAGCTTGGCAGTGCTGGGGCTTGAACCTTGATCCTCAGGTCAGCGACCCAGAGCCTCAACCACTTCCCCCATCTACCCTTTGATGTTTATAGAAATTAAGTTAATAGATTTTATAAAGCAGATCTATTAGCAAAAAAAAAAAGCTAAATTCAGAGATTAAATCAAACTTTCCATGTGTGTGTGTGTGTGTGTGTGTACACGTGTGCATGGCTAATATATCCCGCCCCTTTGATAAAAGAAGTGGCATTGTAATCAATGTTATTCACTTCACATGTCACTGGTTTTAATGTTATGGCTGATGGTATAAATAAGAAATATGCTGGAGTTATCGTGTGTGTGTGTGTGTGTGTGTGTAGGAGGCCTTGTGAGATTTATAATCATATCGTGTTTTTTCACAGCTATCTGTGTAAAGTGGCTTGAAATGAAACAGCCAGGCTTGTGCCAAGATAAATTACTCTGTGTGTGTGTGTGTGTGTGTGTGAGTAAAGAATGAATCAGACGGCAGAATTGAAAATTGCCATGAGCACTTTAATCATGAATTCATGTACCTTTTCCACACACACACACACACACACACACACACACACACACCTTGCCTTATGAACTGATTTATGACTTTATTATTTACTAAATCAACATATCTAATCATCTTATATCTATTTTTATTATTACCAAAGCCATTTTTTCCACTGCACAAAGTACTGATTTATTTTCTTCCAGCTCTCCTGTAGCCATGATTCTACCTGAATTTTGTTTCTGATGTATTTTTTCTGTATTAATAACTAATAAACTGAGAACACACACACACACACTCAGCTTTCATTACACACACTCTTTTACTCCTCACTTCACTTACACACATCCTCTGTCTCTGTACTATTATATATTCAGCAGCAGAGCTCACAGCTGTTATGTGGAGCTGTCTAAAGCATTTAAGAACCTCACTTCATCTCTCTCTCGCACACACACACACATACACACACACACATATACACACACACACACACACACATACACACAATTTGAAGCACTGAAAAATGAGGCTCGGGAAATAGAGCCCATTGAAAATCTCAGATATTCGTATTCACTTATCGATGTGGCAAAGCACACACACACACACACAGAAGTGACTGAATATGAATACATTATTCAGATTGAACAGATGATGTGGTGTAAATGGACACAAACACAGGAGGAGCATGATGTGTATGAGATCAGGACATCTGCTGGAGACTACAGGTGTGTGCACTGAGACTGGGATATCGGCCATGAGACCGTCCACACCACCTTCATTAATATACCTCCATAATAACAGCCTGGTCATGGTCATGGTGCTTTAGTAGTTTATATTCTGGGAAATGAAACGAAATAAATTCTATGAAAAGAATGCACACATCCCCGGAGAATCCACACACCATGCAAAAAAACAAGAAAGAAAAGAAATTACAAAACAGAAAAGAAAACTTCAGAGTGAATTCTGAATAGAAATACAGATAGGGATATTTGAAACACTAAATTAATACTGATACAGAGACTGCTGTACAACCCTAACACACACACACACACACACACACACACACAGACTTTCTATACACTTCAATAGTTCTCTCCTTCTTTCTCTCTCTCTTTCTCTCTTATACACACACACACACAACACACTTTATATATACAGTATGCTGTTAAATTATGCCACTCTCTCTCTCTCTCTCTCTCCCTCTCTCTGTCTCACACACACACACACACACGCACACACACTTTATATATATTTCTTTTCTTCATTCTTATATATATATATATACACACAGTCATATTATGCATCCTTCTCTTTCTCCCCCGACCTCACTCTTCTCACTCTTTCTTTCTCTCTCTCTCTCTCTCTCTCTCTCTCACACACACACACACAGACACACACACACACACACACACACACTCAGAGGCCAGACAGTGACTCCCCTGGCAGACTGCCTGCATGGAGGGACTCTTAATCAGCTTGTGGATGGTGAGATGGTGAGATGGGGAGATGGGGAGATGTTGAGATGGGGAGATGGGGAGATGTTGAGATGTTGAGATGTTGAGATGTTGAGATGTTGAGATGGGGAGATGGGGAGATGTTGAGATGTTGAGATGGGGAGATGGGGAGATGGGGAGATGGTGAGATGTTGAGATGGGGAGATGGGGAGATGTTGAGATGTTGAGATGGGGAGATGGGGAGATGTTGAGATGGGGAGATGGGGAGATGGGGAGATGGGGAGATGGGGAGATGTTGAGATGGGGAGATGGGGAGATGTTGAGATGTTGAGATGGGGAGATGTTGAGATGTTGAGATGGGGAGATGGGGAGATGGGGAGATGTTGAGATGGGGAGATGTTGAGATGGGGAGATGGGGAGATGGTGAGATGTTGAGATGGGGAGATGGGGAGATGTTGAGATGTTGAGATGGGGAGATGGGGAGATGGGGAGATGTTGAGATGTTGAGATGGGGAGATGGGGAGATGGTGAGATGTTGAGATGGGGAGATGGGGAGATGGTGAGATGTTGAGATGGGGAGATGGGGAGATGTTGAGATGTTGAGATGTTGAGATGGGGAGATGGGGAGATGTTGAGATGGGGAGATGGGGAGATGTTGAGATGTTGAGATGGGGAGATGGTGAGATGGGGAGATGTTGAGATGGGGAGATGTTGAGATGGGGAGATGGGGAGATGGGGAGATGTTGAGATGTTGAGATGGGGAGATGTTGAGATGGGGAGATGGGGAGATGGGGAGATGTTGAGATGTTGAGATGGGGAGATGGGGAGATGTTGAGATGGGGAGATGGGGAGATGGGGAGATGGGGAGATGTTGAGATGTTGAGATGTTGAGATGGGGAGATGGGGAGATGTTGAGATGTTGAGATGGGGAGATGGGGAGATGGGGAGATGTTGAGATGTTGAGATGGGGAGATGGGGAGATGGGGAGATGTTGAGATGGGGAGATGTTGAGATGTTGAGATGTTGAGATGGGGAGATGGGGAGATGGGGAGATGTTGAGATGTTGAGATGGGGAGATGGGGAGATGGGGAGATGTTGAGATGGGGAGATGGGGAGATGTTGAGATGGGGAGATGGGGAGATGGGGAGATGGTGACTGGGCTGGTGGAGAAAACGGTGCTCTGCATTCAAACTCAAAGTTGTGGCCAGCAGCAAGTACAGGTCTATAGGGAGAGAGCAGAATGAAAGCCATTATAAATACTAATGATTTGTTGAATATTTTACCCTGCATAAATATTCACTCCCCTAGAAGATTCTGACATCCTGAAGTTTTATGACCTGAGAACTGAAACGGACACAAAGCAGCCTGAAATAACTGACAAATAAAACAAATAACCTGCATAAATAGTAGAATGGAGAATGTGCAGTTCAGCTCTTACATGAACTCACTATGGCTCTGGAAGGTTCTGGAAGAAGTTGATGAAAATAATATGGCACAATTGTGACTCTGTGGAAAGGAAGCTGTCCAAGAAAAGAGAAATAACTAAGATGGGAGATACAGGACAAGAACAAGCTGTTGATTAAAGAGTCATATGAAATTCCATGTGGAGACTCAACAAAAAAAAAGATTTTCTGTTCCTATGAGAACAAAAAAAATGGACAGAAACTGGCCAGATCTGGTCATCCTGTGAACACCATTCTCACAGTGAAGCTAGTGTGTGTGTGTGTGTGTTCCCTAAGCCTGAGGCTCAGATATCAAGACTCTGAGTTGAATATTTGCTCATCCAGCTCATTATCGTTATTATTATCATCACACAAGCATGATTCCAGCAGACAGAAGTCCTCGACTTCACATCGTGACGTCTGCCATCACTGTCCGTTGTTAGCATAAAAGCTTTTTCTCTCATGATCGTCGCTAATGTTGACCAACCCTTCCTTCCTTCCTTCCTTGCACTCAGCTGCTCATGCTTTTATTTTTCCACACAATTTCTCGACACATGATTCACTTGTGATAGACACTTCCACACAGTCTCACTCCACCCCCATATTGTCTGCATGTTGCGTGAGAGTTTTCTACGCTACAAAACAGCTTCTGCTATCTGCATGATTAAATCTAATACACAAAGAGCGCTGCTGCTCCGACTTAAGGGTGTGATGTGGAAATGATGAAGGAGTAAACGGCAGTAGAATATTCATGAAGACATTCCCTAATCACTCATGGCTGAAGGTCAGAGGAGACACACACACACACACACACACATAGGCAGTGACACAAAACAAACAGCTCCATAATGACCCAATATACATTCAATGAGAAAAGAAATTCCTGGTAAATATATACGTGAAATGAAAAATATACAAAACACATAAACTTTTCATTTATTCAGGAATATATTCCACCATAAATGTGCTTATTAGTTGTAACAGCAGTTCTGACACGAGTGCAGCTGCACATCACGCTAAAGTTAATACTGACGAGCTTGTTCTAGTACCTTGTAGTTTCTATAGTAACACTTTACACAGGAAAGGGGTGAAGGTTATACTGTGAATAAACACATTTAACCACACATGTAACTGTCGATATGAAGTTTCTCTGGATGTTGATGTTTATTTAGCATTTTTGGGAGGAGTCTCCAGAGTTTTTGTAACAGGGACAGGAGAGATGAAGGCTTCAGGACAGTCAAAGTTATGCTTTGCGTTTTTTGTGATTATGGAGCAGCTGCTGGATCCAGATGAGGGTTAAAGGGTTAAATGCTTATGGTCCCAGTACAGGCTAACATGATTAATGATTGGCTAGAGTTGTTCCTTATTTACACAGATTTTTTGTTGATTCTTTATTTAAGCTATATTATTACAGTATTATAATATTATCACAGTTATTATACAGCCTCTAAAGGAATTTTTTTTGTTTGATATTTGCAGGCAAAAATGCTTGATTTTGCTATATTTATTTATTTATTTATTTATTTATTTATTTATTTATAATGCAGCTTGTGAAGTGTTTGTCTTTATTTATTTATTTATTTATAATGAAGCTTGTGAATTGTTTGTCTTTATTTATTTATTTATTTATTTATAATGCAGCTTGTGAAGTGTTTGTCTTTATTTATTTATTTATTTATTTATTTATAATGCAGCTTGTGAAGTGTTTGTCTTTATTTATTTATTTATTTATTTATTTATTTATTTATTTATTTATTTATTTATTTATTTATAATGCAGCTTGTGAAGTGTTTGTCTTTATTTATTTATTTATTTATTTATTTATTTATTTATTTATTTATAATGCAGCTTGTGAAGTGTTTGTCTTTATTTATTTATTTATTTATTTATAATGAAGCTTGTGAATTGTTTGTCTTTATTTATTTATTTATAATGCAGCTTGTGAAGTGTTTGTCTTTATTTATTTATTTATTTATTTATTTATTTATTTATTTATTTATTTATAATGCAGCTTGTGAAGTGTTTGTCTTTATTTATTTATTTATTTATTTATTTATTTATTTATAATGCAGCTTGTGAAGTGTTTGTCTTTATTTATTTATTTATTTATTTATTTATTTATTTATAATGCAGCTTGTGAAGTGTTTGTCTTTATTTATTTATTTATTTATTTATTTATTTATTTATTTATAATGCAGCTTGTGAAGTGTTTGTCTTTATTTATTTATTTATTTATTTATTTATTTATTTATTTATTTATTTATTTATTTATGCTTCTTGAACACTTTTTGAAGAAAGCTTTGGATGAAGAAGTGTTTTGGTGATGATCTTGTCCCAAATCAGCAGAAAATCTGTCGTCATTTAAAAATAAATTCCAATCTCTTCCAAAAATAGTTGAGATTTTGCATTAAATTCTGTGATGAAATCCTGAAGGAACTCATTATAGTATCATTAAGTTCCTCCACCTCGGTTTGTCTGGATCTCTGGGTTATAGATTTGCCAGTGCCTGCCTGTTTCCTGACCTTGCCTCCTGACCTTCACAAGAATTCTCCAGTAATCTGTAATAACATTCTTACATTTGGATCCATGCTGTTTTCCCGAGTCCTCCTCCTTCTTACAAGTGTTTACTGAACGGTTCAAGGCATAGTAGGTCAAAGCTGGAAAAACACAGCAGGCTTTTACACTTACTTTCCTGAGGGAGACATGCCCTGGGTAGTGATTCAGTGGATTCTACATAGAGAGAGAGAAAGAGAGAGAGAGAGAGAGAGAGACATATACATTATACACATATACATGGTACATATACACCACAAGTAAAACAGATGGCTGAGATGCCTGCTTCGTGTCTCAGCAGTGTCCTCTATTTGCCTGATTGTACAGTCTGGGCTGGAAAGTAATCAGCCCCAGCCTCCTTTCTGGCATCTTTATACCATTCTATCTGCATTTCTTACAGGGAGTGGTCATGTTTTAGCACTTCAAAATACCTTAATGTACCTTAATAATACCAAATGATCTGCTAAGGATAAGTGGGAGGAGCTTAGCCATGCTGGTCCATTTCTACTGGCCAATCCCTGCTCAGAAAAACATGAAGCGGTAATACACATTTCCTTGAATATTCTCTCCTACAGAAGGTCTGGATGAATTATTGAAATGAAGAAAAGTTGAAACTCATGGAAGGAGAAGCGGAAAAGACAGGAGAAGCATTTAAAGGAAGAACAAGAAGGAAAAAAAAAGGCCTGCGTGTTGAGAGCATAACCTTTACTCAGCCATCTGCAGACTGGCCACTGCAGGGGTACATACGCCCACGGTGTCAGACTCCATCCGGTCGAGAGTGATCACTGGGTGCACAGTGCGTCACTCGCTATGACCTGAGCATACGTCAGAGCGTGTGTGTGTGTGTGTGTGTGTGTGTTTGAGTAGGTGTGTGTGTTTGCCAGAAAGTGAAACTTCATGCAAGTCATGCGTGCAATCCAGAGAAAAGCAAGCCATCTTGTTATAATATTATTTTCCCCTGGACACACAGCAGATATATTGCTTTACTTCAAATTTTCCAGTGATTTTCCAGTATACTGTAGACTAGTAACTAGACTGATGTCAAATACAAGGTATATAAAGGTGAAAACACATTCTTCATTCTCCAATGCAACACTTTCAACATGGCCACAGTGCTCAGATGAATTTTTTTTATTATTATTTTCTTTTTTGCCTTTACTTAACTGGCTGATTTGTATTGGATTTGTATGGCACACTGTTATTCCAAGTAACTGTTAAATTCTTGAATCTGATTGGTCAGAAAGTGCTGATTAGTTTTCTATCACAGCACATCTGGAAGCAGTGCAGCTGCAAATCACAGGTTTATATCAATGTGCTTGGTCTGTAGATGTAGTGGACAAACCACATAATGGTCTATGGTAATTAATAATAATAATAATAATAATGATATGTGAATTCTAAATGTATCAAACAAATCCTCCTCTTCTTCTTCTTTGGGCTTTTCCCTTCAGGGGTCTCCACAGCGAATCATCTCTTTCCACCTATCCCTATCTTCTGCATCCTCAACACTAGCTTCATATCCTCATTTATTCCATCCATATACCTCCTCTTTGTCCTTCCTCTTTGCCTCATACCTGGCAGCTCCATGTCCAACATTCTCCTACCAATATACTCACTCTCCCTCCTCTGAACATGTCCAAACCATCCTAACTCTGTCCCCCAAACGACCAACATGACCCGTCCCTCTGATGTACTCGTTCCTAATCCTGTCCAACCGTCTCACTCCCAAAGAGAACCTCAACATCTTCAGCTCTGCTACCTCCAGCTCTGACTCTTCCTCAGTGACACTGCCTCTAAACCATACAAACGTATAAAATGTATCAAACAAATAAAAGTGAATAATCATTAATATGGTTATGTTATTTATAAGGAGATGTTTATTTGGCAATTAAGGACAGAGTCTGTCTTCAGGACAGATGACTTTACCCTTTTTTTTTACTTTATAGGTAAATCTTCTAGTTGGGTGGACGGACGGACGGATGGACGGATGGACGGATGGACGGATGGATGGATAGATAGATAGATAGATAGATAGATAGATAGATAGATAGATAGATAGATAGATAGATAGATAGATACTTTATTCATCCAAATGGGAAATGTACAACTTCCAGCAGTATCCACAAGCCTAGGTAATAAGGTAATAAATAAAAAATAAGACAGGAATATAACAAAAAATACTAAATACTAGAGATTTAAAGGTATAAGAGATAAGTAATGTGCAAAATCAAGAGTATGAAGGTACAAGACATAATGAGGTAATGCACCCTGTCCCTGAAGCTGCTCCTCTGTCTGGATATGATGATGTACAGTGGATGAAGTGGATTCTAAATAATAAAATAATAAACCAGTCAGTAAGTCTGTATGTGTGGATATAGTCAGTATTAATAATTAAAACCAGGAATTAAAGTGGAAGACCGCAAAACACAACTATTTTCATACACACACCACCTACTGATTTTGTTTTTTGGGTTTTTCTTTTTGATAATGCTTATATTTTCCTTTTGGTACAGTATTTCCAGCCCAAAGTGCTCCAGGAAGACGATTCCTGGCCTGTGGAGTCAGATTCAGTGTTGTAAATCTTCCTACACGAATCCTCCATCTCCCAGGTGATTACAGCAGAGCGAGGTAAACTGTTGTCTGCGTTTGAAACAGCACTCATTTCCCATCTTTAGCATATAGACACACTGCATTAC
>NC_080713.1:27801198-27813698 GCF_019097595.1 Hemibagrus wyckioides
TCTCTCTCTCTCTCTCTCTCTCTCTCTCTTTGTATCTGTTTCACGCTATCTCTTTCAATGTCTCCACAACTTTCTATTTTTTGATGCTCCATCTCGCTCTCTCTCTCTCTCTCTCTCTCTCTCTCTCTGTGTATCTATTTCATATCTCTTTCTCTGTCTACCCAACAGCAGCTGTGTGTATAACATGGGGAAGAAGTGATGAGTGACTGGTCTTACAGTGCAGTATTTATAGATGTAAGGTAAAGTATAACAAGTTTGTAAAGAGAATGTGGTTTTATTTCATTTCCAGCATCTCTCAACTACTGCATTCCCAAGAGAGCAGAGCAGCTTAAAAAGATAACTGTGATCGATTCCTTTTTTTCCTCTGTCCAGTGGCAGCAACAAAGCCTCATAAACACGTCCTCTGCTCTCTCCTGCTCTATAATGGACAGAGTACTAACATCCTGAATATCCATTGACAAACGGCGCGGTGGGGGAATGGGGGGTGTGAGTGTAGAATTAGGATTAGAAACAGAGGATTGGGTAACTGCTGTGAGTGTGTGAGAGTGAGCCACGTATATTTTATTGCCATCTCATCATTACACTTGCGTAGTGGACTGAAATGTGTGGGTTTCTGAAATGTGTGGGTTACTGCAATTGAATCTTCTCTTATTCTGATTGGTAATGAAGTGTACATTAATATTAATATGCTTGCTTTGAACCGCTGTAGCATATCACACGTATTACAGTATGCGTAATTGTTGAGAAATATTATGTTTTCTGTAAGGAGATGTTTATTTACGGAGCACTGATGAAAAGAGTCTCCTCCTTATGGGACATTTTCAATCATTGTAAAGAAATGAATAATTTTCGGGCTGTGAGTCTGTCTTTTAGACGCGTGTATGAACCTTATGCAGAATTTTACTGGTTGAAGAGGACATTTGAGATGCTTGTGAACAAACACTTGAAGCATCTCAGAGAGCAGAAATGGGTTTGATATCAGCATTTACTTTGAGATATAAACATTTGTGTGTAAAAAAATAAAGTAACCATTTTTGTTTTCTTGGAACCTTTCTATGAATATATTGGCCCTAGTAGGCTAGGGAAAAACAGACACTTTGATGAAACACTACAAATTCTTAAAGTCCTGAGGATCATATGGGCTTCATATTAACCTCCACTGTGGAGTGAGACATGACAAAGATACTCAATCATCAACATAGACACAACAAACCAGGAGGAAATTCATTTTTTGGCTTCTGGGGCAAAAGAGTTAAGGACAGTCTTCAGGACAGAGGAGTTTATTTCCAGTTTGTGGTTGTGGTTTCTCACATGCAACATGATAAGCTGTGCTGCTATAACACAAGTGAGAACAGGAACTAATTTGCTTTAAAGCATTAAAAGTAACTATGAACCGATAAAAAGGTATGCCATGGTGTCCTGTAATAAATAAAAGAAATGTCATAGATGGCAAATCAAATTAGTGTAACATTTGTGAAAATAATTACCTGTAACTCCAAGTTTCTGATTCTGAAGACTCCTTCCATAAATGGTAAATAAACATCACCTTAAAAAGCTTCATCATATCAACAACAATGACATGTTTTCCATTTATGTGAAGCATCTGCTGTATATAATTTCTGGTAAATGAGCTGTTGCTATAAAAACGCTGATGTATTAGAACAAGCAATATTCATAAAAGATTAACCAATACTTTTTGACCAATCAGAATTGAGAATTCATGAGAGCTGGGGTACAAATAAAAGTAAACAGTGTTTCTCAGAAACAGGAAACCTCAGATGATGTAAAATATAGCATAAGGAGGCAGGGGCACAAGGATACACTTTCTGTTACTGTTCTGTTTTTAAACCCCATCACCTTCCTACAATGTGTTTTTAACACCTTTAACACAAAGGAACAAAAGGCCATCTTATCCGATCTTCACTTAATAATAGCCCTGAAACCGAGAGACCTTTCCATTAAGTCTCTCACACTTCTGGAGATGTGAAACATGCCATATTTCTACTCACGCTCATCTCGGATTAGACCTACAGAATCAGTAACCAGAGTCCCCCCCCAAAAAAGAAAAGGAAACGACTAATAGGCTCCGGGTTCAAGTCTCAAGTCTCCAGTCTCACATCTCAAATCCACAAGCAGCACAATGACCACAATTCAACACCAGTCCATGAGAAATAAAGGTTAAATTATTCAGCGAGGCCCCCGCTGCACCTGAACCATTCGGCAAACCGATACGTGGAAAACACTGGAGTCATTTTACCTCCCACGTTCCTACACACACACACACCAGAGAGTTCTGTTTCATGGTGACAACGAGCAGATTGTTTCAGATGTAGGAGGGGGGACATTCCCAGAGTGTGTGTAGAACAAGTGTATAATTACTCAGCAGCTACATTCTTACATACGCCTCCTCTATAACCGTGTTTAACAGGCTGCCTTAGTCCTTATACACGTGATTAGATGCTGTAGTCCACCTTTAAGGTATCAGGTGGTGGATTACAGAAGTCAGGTGACTCGTTTTTAAACATTACATTACAATAAACATTAAGACCTTCGCTTACAAGACGTTATTCAACTCATAGTTTGGTCCGAGCTGGAGAAAAAAAGACTTTAATGCCTCATTAGCATAGAATTTACAGTTACTTTGTGTACCGTCATGCTGGAAATTGTTTCTGTGATATCTGAATGTACGTTACTATGTATTTATGCTGCCTTCTAGAACAGAGCAACTTTGTAAAAAGAGATTTAATTTCATTTCAATTGTTTGTTTGTTTGTTTGTTTTGTAATTCGTCTCGATTACTCTCTACTTCTTTCCTGGCTTTATCTGATTTCGACCAAAAGCAAACATTAGCCAGCATGTTAGCGATAGTTGTTTAAACATGGTACACGCTGTTATAGGAAACTAATCAAAAACAGAGCGATCTCAAAGTTTATTCATCTTATACTGCAAAAAAAAATCGAAATATTCAAGATCCATGATATAAACAGTTCCTGTACTCACTTACGTCATAGCAGCTACCACTAAGTGTAAGCTCTCCCTAAAGACTGGGAAAGCTTCCAGGCTGTGACAAAGTTCTGACACTGGAGACTCCTTCCTTAAATATTAAATAAACGTCTCCTGACGTGAAACCTAAAATATGAGTTTTTAATATATGCGTTTACGTACAGCGTAGATCGTACTCATGCCTGTAAAACTATCAGAACGAGTGCATTACTATAACAACATCTCTGGTTTGTATCTGCTGTGAGAGAAAATTCTGACCAATCAGAATAAAGTGTTCTCAGTGATGAGCTGAACTTTATTAAGCACATCATCTCAGGCTTTTTCAGAAAACTGCCCTGTAGTCGCTGATGCTTGAACTAGAACTGCACCATACAGCCCTTGGATGGTTGGATATATTCGGTATAAAGGGCAAATTGTGGACTTTTATTTTACAAAAGTAATTTCCACCTGTTACACTTGAAAGAAGGAAGGTTCTGTTACACCTGCCTAGATACAGGTGTGTGCCTGGACGAGACAAAACTGAAGGTCACACACATGTATTTGTCTGTATTTGTGTATTTACAGGAGTAATCTGTCAGTCACAGCCATCCTCAGGAGCTACACAGTTATTAGAGGTGATTAATAGTAGCTTGTTATTTTATTTATTCTTTTACTTTAATGTAATGTTTAACATCCTTTTTACCATTTATTTTCACTGTGATCATTTAATTTTATTTATTTCTATTTTTATTTTATTTTATATTTTATATTTATTTTTATTTAATTTTTTAAATCATTTTTTATATTATTTTTTTCTTTTGATATTCTTTTTTTTTATGTTTACCATATTCTTTATTGTTTTACATTTTATCCGATTTCTAATCTTCTACGTAAATCACTTTGGGATTGGTTGAAAATGAAAAGATCAACATATAATTTTTTATTAACCCTTTTTTTTCCCCCGTACTCTAGTGTTCCAGTCTACCGATGGAATGGAAATGGACTTGAGGGACATTTTTAATCAGCGCAAACAAATAAAGTTATCATCGCGAGTCTGATATAAAATTTTGCCTTTTTAGACGTGTGTTTTTCCCTCTGTTGGAGAACCTTACACAGAGTTTTACTGGGTGAAGATGACATTTGAGCTGCTTTTTAGATGAACAAGCACCCAGAGCATCTCAGAGAGCAGAAATGGGTTTGATAGAAACAGTGACTTTAAAGATACAAACATTTGTGTGGAAAAAACTAACCGTATGAATATATCACTCCTAGTAGGCTAGATAAAAACAGAAATACTACAAAAAGAAACATTGCAAGTCCTGAGTGTCTACTTTCATATGAGCTTCACATCAACCTCCACTGTGGAGTGAGACATGACAAAGTCATTCAATCATTAACATGGACACAATAAAAACAAGAGCAAACTAATTTTTTGGCTTCTGGGGGAAAGAGTTAAATATGAAGTGGGTTATAGAAAGAGGTTTGTTTGGTGTTTGTTCACTAGTCTGAGTTTAGTTCATGTGAAAGTCTGCACCTCATGGGTCCAAGCCCAGGTGATGTAAACATTGCAGGTCGTTATCAGGGTAGTCCTGGAGATAAAAAAAATAAAAAAAATATAGACCTCGGTCACTGTGTACTAATAAAATATTACTTCTATATAACTTCTATAATGTACAGAATATACATTATATACAATCCATATGATTAATAAGTGTAATATATAACCAGCAAGAGCACTGTTGGGTTCATCTTAGTACGGTTTTATAACAGCAGTCTCCACTTTTATGACCTGTTCAGAGAGACATTAGGAAGAAAGGAAAGTAAATCATACACACACACACACACACACACACACACAAGTGTGCCCTGGGACTGTTTCTGTGTGGATAAAGAGCAGCAACGGTCACTCTTGAATCAGGTCTGATCTAAATGCACAGATCTAACAAAGCACCAAAGCACAGCTGATCTCGTCTTCGCCCCAAAAAGCCTCAGCAGATGGACAGTGATTAGGAAAAGTGATAGCATGAACAATGGAACATAAGTGTAAGTGTATTACAGCACTGGTGGAGGGGCGCCGTATGTCCACCAAGTGTCATTAGAACCCCCTAAAGCAAAATCCCCCATGATCACAATCCACCAGATGAGCGCACTTCCCCACTTGCTTTTTGGAGGACTGTCTAATGCAGCAATCCAGGCAGGTTTTCATTCATTTATTGGTCATTGCTATAGCTAAGTGTCTGTCAGTGCTACCTTGGAAGCGACCATATTAATGGCAGCCTGAAAATTATATATTAATATATATATATATATATATATATATATATATATATATATATATATATATATATATATATATATAAATATATATAAAATAAATAAAAGATGGATTTTCCGATTCAAAGAATGACTTTAGATTAAACAAATAAATAAATAAATAAATAAACTATTTACTCCATACTATTTATTTGCCCTTAAAGTTCCTCTAATGCGACAGCAATTTCCTGTATAATTTTCATTTGTTAAAGAAAGACTTTAAAGAATGTTTGTGTAGTGTTTGTCCATTTCTAGTTACGTCTAATATTTTGGCACATCAGCAAGACACTTATTTGAGTTCCTGTTATCACTTACATTAAAGCCGCAACTTCCTCTCAAAATTTTTTAAAAACAAATGTAAACGCCTTTCCCTTGTCCTCTGCTTTAGCTTTGACTCTTGCACTGGAGACTCCTTCCATAACTGTTAAATAAATAAATAAATAAATAAATAAATAAATAATCTCCTTACAGAAAACATTAATCACTGTTAATGTATCGTCAACGTTAACAGATAAACAACTATACATTTTATTTAAAAATTATTTTAATTTGTTCCTTATTAGGCATTATTATAAAGTCCCTGAGAATAAGTTGTTACTATGGAAACGAGAACATATAAAAATCCTGTGATTTGCCTTAAAGCAGGAACCATTATCAGTGTTTGGTTTTATAGACAATGAATCAACACCTTGTGATTAATCAGATTAGTCTCTAAGACACTGGGCAATAAGGTGAGTGAAGGGGTGAGAGGTGAGAGTTTTCCTGAACAGGTGCACTGCTGGGCTGAACAGGTACGAAGCACACCATCCATGTCCTACTGAAACCTTCTCAACAACAACAACAACAACAACCACAAACATCATCTCTACCTGTGTTCAGGTCTACAAAAAAAATAAAAAAAACTCAACCCTTGAGTGAACATTTAAGTGGATTTAAGGCTTTAGATGGAAATACAGAGAGTGTGCACCTGCTGAACAAAAAATACAGAGACACTTACTTTAGTTTCCGTTTCCAAACTTGAAGCTGATTAGACAAGATTATTCCACTTTAGACAGAATTATTTCCTGTTTCAGGGAAGTTACACAGCGTAACATGTTACCAAGAGTCTCTCAAAGCAAGGCAGCGTGTGAGAGTGTGTGTGTGAGAGTGTGTGTGGGTTTACTGTTCAACTGCCCCTCACCCGCCACAACACCTCCTACCCCTCCATTCAAACTCTATGGGCTGGTCACTGAGGGCAGGAACAGCTGCCGGAAAACCAGGAGCGGATCTCAAAAGCGGATCAGTGGCCAAGTGGATTAAGAATTTAAGATTTTAAGAAAAAGTTCCTAGATTTGCAAACTACAAGCAGGAAGTCTGATGTTCCTCAGAGACATACACCTCTTTTCCGTGCACTCTGCCTCCTCGTCCATTTATTTATGAATCCATTCACTATCAGGGTTTTATCCATCCGGGTCTGTGTACGTTTTTATTTCTAAAATACAATAAGAATTTATTTTTCGTCAACTCATCACCAATAACTCCAGGGTATCATCTTTTAAAGCGATAGTACTTGGGGTGAATGCAAAAGTTTGTGCCCGCTATTTTTAAACAAGAAAAAATATTAAACATTTTTTTTGTTTACAGTTTAGTTGAGAATTTGATCAGCGGAGAGGATTTGGAGATGTAAACAGATTTCACTTTTAATGTTTTGACCATTTTTACTCTGAAAAAAAATGAAGAAATGTTCATGTAGCATTTCTTTGCTTTTTATTATTATTATTTTTACATGTGCTTTAATTTTTTTAAGGAATTTAATCATTCATTTTTCTTTTAGATTTACTTGAACTGATTCTCAACCAGTTTTTTTAACAATATTAGACTGTGTATAAACCTTTCTCGGCTGATTTATTGATTAGATTTCATAAAAGAAGCGGTTCTTGTGTGAATTTCATTTCAAGATACTGAGACACTGACAGAAAATCCATCAGCAACTGGCCGCATCAACAACATGCAGGACCCACCATGGTCTTTTATCCTCCTACTTGGACATTAACACACAAATGCACAAACCCCCTTTGTGGTGTTTGTATGCATCACATTAACACACACAACTAAGACAGCCACACTGCTCCTGCACCTCTATCTTACCTTCCTACCTCAAACTGCAATATTTGCACTGGTCACTAATGTCCACACACATATATATATATATTATTGCCTATATATATATAAGGAAGGCAAATTCCATGTGCATGGGAAACACTTGGCAATGAAGCTGATTCTGATACTGAAAACCGATAAGAGGCGAGTCAGCAAGTGTCTTTATCTTCAGTTTTCATCCCTAACATAAGACACGAGTCTGATGCACTTATCTGTGCATTCAGGTACTGTAGAATAACTAGAATGAATGAGCCTAAAAGAGAGGAAATTTTACTGATACTCATTTCAGAACAGGAAAACAATATCAGGACAATGGGGGCCACTCAAACTTCCCAGGACTCAATTCAATGTTGACCGACGCTTTGTCCATCACTTTACTCCCCAAAACAAAGAGGGCTTCTTTTCCCTCTGGAGTCTTTTCTTCGCTCCTTGACACAGTTTCCCTCCCGCCGCTGCCCGTGTCTCGGTTCAAAGTCTGAGACAGTCCGGCCCGCCGATCACACCGCTCTCATACACGCCTTACAGTTTAAACCTGCTCGGCCAATCAGAGGCGAGGAATCCTGTCTGAGTCAGTGATCACATTTACATAACAAAGACAGACCAAGTCCTTCGCTCTACACCCTCAACACTCTCTCTCTCTTTCTCTATCCTTCCTCCTACCATTTCTCCATCTCTCCACCTGGAATCATGGGATTTTATAATCCAGGGATTAAGATTCCTGATCCACGATCTGTCTGATTCTGAGCTTGTTGTTATTATAATCATGTTTTAATAACACTGTTAATGAAGGAGAAGGAAAAACAGGGACTCGGGCAGAAATTTAATTTTCTGTAAGCGCTTTATCTCCTTGTCTGGGGTGCAGTGGATCTATCCAAGGAACACTCACTTACTCACACACACACACACACACACATATACAATTCACACTTAATGGTAATTTAGAGTCACATGCATGGTTGTTGTGAAGTGGAAGGAAACCGGGAAACCCCGAGTGAACCCACACACAGACCCTAATCAGGGATTATTCTAGAAGATTCTAGGTCATCCAGAACCCATAGCTGTATTTAAACTGTATAAATGTCTGTATTAGACACAGGTCTTTGCCCTCCACAGCTCAGTCTCCTCAGTTCCTCCACACAGCAGGACATCAGTGAGATTAACTCTTCACTCTTCAGCCCTGCATCTTCACTAACCTCAGCGGCTTCTCTTCCTGTCCTGCTTTTGTTATTCGTTAGAGGAAAAACGAGAAGGAAGTTTTAATTAAATCCCGCCAGAGTCACTTGAAACAATTTACGTTACCTGAAACAATCCTGTTAATGTTGAGTCCATCATTTAAACAAAGCGATAAACATTTATTGAGTGAAATTTAATAAAAGAATGAAAAGGATCGATAGAAAACAAACTAATGGTGTTCGGTTAAAAATTCAATATAAATGAGTGTATATTTAAATATACAAAAATGTACAAAGTAGGAACATTATCTGTTACTCTAAATCGGAATATTAAAATTGTTTATTAAAAAAGATATATTAAAATATTTCAAAAATATTTAAATGAATTTTTGTTGCTGTTGGACACCAGGGTTTTGTGTTCCTGTAAAAAAAAAATCTGCAATACAATTATCTGAATATTTTATAAATCTATAAACCCACTTACATTTGTTTGACTGTATTTCTTCTTTTATCTTCCCTTGTTTTTTGTTTCTGACCCATTAAAAAGTTTAAAAGTATTCAATTTCCTTCATTAAAAGTCATTATATTGTATCACAGCTTCTGATTGGTTAAAAGGTTTTCTAGAATAGCAGCTCTGAGAAATTTCTATAATAATAATATATAAAAATAATAATAATAATTAAATATATATATATATATGTGTGTAATTTAACAGAGTAAAAATGTTTAAGTGGTGATGTTTTAAAGTATACAATAATAAGAGTTTTATTTAAGGTTATGGCTGGAAGTCTCCAGTGACTTTTTCCAGCATGAGGAAAGTCTTCAGGATGGAGAAGATTATGTTTTGTGGTTTCTTACTAACATGACAAGCTTTTTCTAAAAAGAAAACTTAAAGAGAGAGAGAAAATAAAGAGAGTCTGGTAAAGGAACGACTGTTTATAGCTGCTATAACGGAAATAAAAGCATGAACTCAATTGTTTCACAGATGTTATTATGGTGTATAAAAAAAGGAGGCACCATCCCCTGGTGATCACCAGTGCCTTCACACATTAATATAAACATTCTAACACCACATATCGCTCTCAATCACTTCATATCATGTAATAAATTAAAATAAAAAAGGATCTTCTGAAGCACCAAAACTTTTCCCTGCCCCCCCGGCCCCAGTCCACTTCGATTCATTCATTCTTCTCCCAGCACTCTTTCACTTACTATCCCCCTTCTCGTGGTCCAGGGCCCCTAGGACCCCAGTGCACTTTGTCTTCTTAGATCTGGCGTTTCTATGACGACGGCACCCCCTCCACACCCTATCCCTATTGTCTATGTGTGGGTTCACCAGCAGAGTCATACTGTTTTATCACTGTGACAATACACTCCTCCTCCACTTACTTACAATCCTGGGGGATTATGGGATATGAGGGGGTGTGAGTGGATGAAGAGGAAGGAGAGAAGAAGCTCGCCGGATCTCAGGATTATCCTGAAGGACTCGGGAGACACACATGGAAGGCGGGGTCAGCGTCGAGGCTCACATGGGGAGAACATGCATGACTTTTAAAATGAACACTGAAATTCGGACACTTTAAAGCTGTGTGTTAAGATTTGCCTTTAATTGTTAAATGGCTGGAATTGAATGGGATTTGAATGATTTTAATGACTTACTCTTCTCAATATTAATATTTAGTAACAGTTAACACGACGGCTTTGATGCTCATTTTCCACAACAAACGAAACCCAGCATCTACATCCCAGCAGTCCATGACAGTTCTCGTTTCATCATCACTGGTCCTTCGTCCTCGACAGCCACTTTACGATCCTCCTCACGGCTGCGATCATAGAGTTATTCCTGATGGCTTGTGTGAGCTTTTCTCTCAGACTCTCCTGTTTCCAGAAGCCCTGGCCCTTCCTCTCAGCCCTGAGCTCACACTTCAGCAGCCGTGTGTGAAGTCTCCAGTAGAGACGAGAGCGAGGGTCGAGGCCGTGGAGAGGTGCCGTCCTGCCCAGACCCAGGCGCAGGATCTCCTCGTTTATACACGGGTTAAACAGAAGACGCTGCGGGGAGAGAAACATGGCGAGGTTTATACAGGACTTTCGTCCATCGCTATCCTGTAAATAATGTGTATATACAACAAGATACCGCAATCTCCAACAAGGTCTGGAGCATCATGAAGGCATAATCTATATAATCATATTCTCTTACTGGTTGCGATTTAAAAGCTGACATGTAATTTTCACTTAACTAATTAAAAAATGCAATCAATGAGAAAAAGTACAACAACAAAACAAAAGACAAATAAATATTACCAAAACCTGCATCATTGTGGTGTGTTCGGTACTGTTAAATAAATAAATAAATAAATAAATAAATATTATCAATTTTTTGTATATTTTGTTATTTATAAATAAATAAATATTTATTTATTTATACATATTTAGTGACAATTTGATTGTTTTCATATTAATGCCTTGAAAGAACTCCATTCTAAAACATAATCCATGAACTCAACAAAAACAGAAGTAATGGCACCCTCTAAAGCCAGACAGCATTAGCGTGTCTCTCACAGTCGAGCGCTGCAGTGGCCTCGGTGCTCTCTCGTCATTTTGTCATCGTGTTTTTGTTATTTTGACATTTCTTTATCATCTGTGGTGTATTTTACTTTAATAATAATAATTTAATATTCGCTGTATTCACTAAGTTTCAACAAAATATGAACATACGCTTTGACCTGACAGGATTTATTGGAGTGTCTCTGATTAGTGACTTATTGTAGCCAAAAAAGAAGAACAAGAAGAAAATCTGGGATGTCTTTGTGTTAATGGCTTTATTTAAACGCCTGTAATGGGACAAGTGTACCAAGCTATCTTGAGAAGCAGAAAAGATTCTCGTGTGTTTATGAGCGTGGCTCGATGTCATGAGTCAGTGATGTGTGTTTACTCTCAGACGTACCCCGCCGAGTGACACCAGGCAGTGTAGGCTCTCGTCCTGTCGGCTGATCAGTCGCAGCCACACCATCTCGTCTGTCCTCAGCGTCTCGGCGAGCCACTCGCGACCCTCTGGGGTCAAATCCACCCCGGCCAAATGCACACGCAGTGGGGTCGTGACCTGACCTGCCGGTGAGGGCAACAGGACACCCGGCTGGTTATCTGGTGAGACCTTAAAATACCTGTTTCAACGGGAGTGTACTTCAAACCGGCTTTTACGATGGGAAAAGTCCAGCCGGTTAAACACTGTCCGTCTTCAAAAGGTGAATGTGGACGTTACTCAGGATAGCGTTACTCAGGATAGCGTTACGCTCATGGTAAAAAATGGCGCTAAAGAGAAAGCTGAGAAAGAATGTGATGCGGAGATGTTTCTGTAAGAATCAGGACACATCCGCTATTTCCAGAACCTAGAAATCTATAAGGAACAAATACAGAGCACAATCTTTTAATCTTCACTTCAATTATCTGCTTTACCCAGCGCTAAGTGAATCATTATTTCAATCATGTAAAGCCGCTGTCGGGAAAACTCCATCCTGTAATATAATTACTCCGAGTCTTTCTGCTCTAATGGCGTTACTGAGAGATTTCATTACACACTAAATCCTGTAAATGTGCAAATGGGACCATTCAGACCCTTTAAACGAGGTTCAGGAGGAGATGTATCTACAATCCTTTTAGCTATATGGATTTATTGTTCATAAACAAAAAGCAGCAGGTTTCAAAATGCTTCTGCGCTTACAGAAATTTGCCTCAGAGCATTTTGTAAACTGAATCGACACGATCGCGCTGCTATACGGCTAGTGATGTGTTAGCTCTGCTAGCAAAGACTGACTCGTCAGGGAGGAAACAGAGACAGAGGCAATTATAAATTATAAATATGTATGTGTGACGACTCGCTCTGGTCACTGCAAAGAAT
>NC_080713.1:27818698-27826198 GCF_019097595.1 Hemibagrus wyckioides
AAAGTTTTCCGGATGATTAACCACAGTATTCAGAATCACATCTGGAATTTTATCACAACATCTGTTACAGGCAAAGGAAAATCAGCACAAAAGGCACAAACGATTTGTGAACCGAAGCCTGATGGCGAGGGAAAGGTAGATGCAGGAACTCTAATGGGAGCGAGTTTTGTCCCGTATCAATCCCACGGTTTTACGTGGAGGAACAGAGCGAGTGTCCCAGTGGAGATCCCAGTACAGACAATAGTACCGATTTAATCCACACGGTTGATTTTCATTCCTTCATTTCAGAAGCTGCTCAACCGAAAAAAGTGTAGAACAGGAGAGTAAATATCCTCATTAAAAATAATAATAATAACAACGTTAAAGAATAAAATTCAGCGGTTATGCAAATGAGACGCTCTAACCGCTCTCCTATTGGTCCGCTCTGAGCGTCCGTAGATAGTGGCGTCATTTGTTTATCCTGCACTGCCAAGCCGACGGACTCTCCTCCTGTAACCGCTTCATTTTCTTCCCGAAGAGAATCCACCAGGCCAATCCGATCAGGACACACACGAACGACTCCACGTAGTAACCGTCCAGAGCCGTCACACATACACCACCTTCTTTAACACACAGCTGAGGAGGAGAGAGAGAGAGACACAGAGAGAGAGAGACAGAGAGAGAGAGTCAGGCAGCGTCTTTCTGTGAACCGGCATTATTTTTTTGATTTATTAACATGTAATAAATATTCCATTTTAAATATTTACAGTTCTCAGCTTTGCCAATTTTCCTCTAAATAATTGTCTATTACTTGGTTATTTTAGTAACATTTAATTAATTTATTATATTCATTTTAATATTAATATATTTTAATTATATTTAATATATATTTTTAAATATATTTTAATTTAAATATAATATTCATTTTATTAATTTATAATATATTAATATCATTAATATTATATCTTTTAATAATAGTTAATTAAATAATTATTAATTCTTTGTTAATAATTTTTTTGGTCTTTCTGTAATTATTTTTTCTTTTTTCTGTAATTATTTATTAAACTTTTTTTTTTATTGTAAAGCACTTCAAGATGCATTTTTATGTAGTAATGGTGCTATAAATAATAATAATAATAATAATAATAATAATAATAATAATAAAAGCATATCCAAATTTAGAGATATTTTTTCTATTTTTGTATTAATTTCAATTTATAATGTGATGTGAAACACTGAATTAGAGGAAACTTACATTATTAAATGACACATAGTGTTCATAAATAAATAAATAAATAAATAAATAAATAAATGTTTTTTGTAGCTTAAGTGTTGTATGAGGAAACGAATGACTGACCCCGGCCTCTTCAGCCGAGCTGCACGTCTGCCCCGCTGCCCCCTCGCACTGTTTGGATGTGAGCGGGTCGACCAGCCACAGGGCCAGTGTGGACGGCCAGTTGCCCCCCAGATTGGTGACCGTGTTCAGCAGGGTCATGTAGGTGCCTCCTATCAGCGGGTCACTCACTTTAGCGTGGAACGCCATACAGGCCACAAACATGCTGTACAGCGCCACCTAGTGGAGAAACACAAACAGACGTTTCAATGATATTTCTCTACTCTGATTGGTCAGAAGGTGTTTATTTACAGACAATAGTCACAGTTTCTGTGAGGAGAAGTTTATTTAGTCTTATTTTTGTAAGGCTTAGTGCTTCTGTAATATGTGAGAGATGCAGACTGACCTGATGTACAGCGTAGCTCAGCAGCACCACAGCGTAGTAATACACAGGAAGTCCATCCTCATGCTTTACGCTAGGGGTCCACCACACGAGGAGCGCGTACTCCAGACCAATCAGCAACCTGCAGCCAGCACAGTAACACACACACACAAAATTAGAAACACATGATTATAGAAACCAGAATAATAATTTTGTTTACAGATTTTGGTGAGTAAAAGTTTATGAAACAAACCTATTACATTAATATGAAACCTTTAAGCCTTAATTATCATCATCACACATACACACACCACCACACATACACACATACATTACAGCACAGTGGAATTCTTCAAGCAGAGAGGGTTTACAGCCTTGCCCAACAATGGGAGCTTGGCAGTGCTGGGGCTTGAACCCTGACCTTCCAGTTAACAACCCAGAGCCTTAAGTTGTCTTTGTCACATGTACATTACTGCACAGTGAAAGTCTGTCTTTCTTCACATATCAAATCCTTGGAGGTTGGGGTCAGAGCGCAGGGTCAGCCATGATACAGCTCCCCTGGAGCAGGGTGAGTTGGGGGCCTTGCTCAAGGGCCCAACAGTGTAGCTTGGCAGTGCTGGGGCTTGAACCCTGATCTTCCGGTCAATGACTAAGAGCCTTAACCACTTGAGCTACTATCGTTATTAATAACTTCTTTATAAAAGTATACTCTGTGTAATCAAAATAGCAAATACCCCAGCTGTGTTCTGGATTCTGAAGATGCTGATTGACCTTTGACCTATGCTGATGCCTGTGCACTGCCTCACTTACTCACAATATGACTGACTCATCACTAAATAACTCTCGTCTGGACCGAAACAAACAGGTTACACACACATACCTGAAAGGAAAGGCTTTATAGAAGATGTCGAGTGGTCGAGGCCCAGCTGTGTATTTACTGATGATGAGAGGCAGCAGGATCTGCAGAGGAACCATGGGAACAGCCAGCAGAGCTAGCTCAGCTTTCGGGACTCCAGCTTCCACCAGCTTCAGCCCAGTCACTGCATCTGCTGCTGAAAACCCCATCTGTGTGTCAGAGAAAAAGAAGGATTTATCAGGGAACTGATATGAGATTTACAGCCAAATGATCCACCTCACAGTGAACAGAACAGTGGTTTTCTTATCTTCTTAGACGTCTTCTTTGTCTGACCAATTTATCTACCTACTTAATAATAAGCAGCAACGTCAACAATTTCATTCCAGTCTTTAGAAGTAAAACTAAACACTAGATTATCGCTTCTATAAATGATGCTAAGTGTCTACCTTGGATGTGAGCAGCAGGCAGCAAAACGTGAAGACAGCAGGCAGTTTGATGATGGAGAACAGGAGCTTGTACGTCTCCATCACGCCCTGCGTCTCCTCTTTCGGTCTCCGCCTGGAGCGCTGATTTCTGCTGTTCTCTGACTTCAGGAAGGCCACCAGGGTGGTGGACACCATGAACACAATCCCCCAGAAAAACAGGAAATCTGATACAGACAGGAACACAACAGGTATGTTAATATAAAAGACATGGAAACATCCATAATCAGAAAAAAACAACATGTATCAGTGAAAAAAGGAGATACAATTAAAAGCAAGAGCTGAATCAATGAGATAAAATTAAGAACCAGTTTGATGCAATATAAAATTTCTTCACTGAGAGCCATGCCTCCTTCACTGAGATTAACAGAGGCCACGCCTCCATCCCTAAGAGACACAGAGGCCACACCCCCTTCATTTAGATCTACAGAGGCCATGCCTCCATCATGCACACACACTCCCAAAAGCAATGCAGCACACACACAGAGGCCACATCCCCATCACTAAGAGACACAGAGGCCACACCTCCTTCATTTATATCCAAAGAGGCCACACCTCCATCTTTCTCTGTCTCACACACACGCTCTCCCAAAAGCAATGCAGCACACAGAGCACTAGGCCACAACTCTATTACTAAGAGACACAGAGACCACACCCCCCTTATTTTGATCCACAGAAGCCACACCTCCCTCTCACACACACACCCAAAAGCAATGCAGCAATAAAAACGTTATTAAATTGTAAAACAAGCATCAAATTTAACAATCATTCTACAAAGTTTTTTGAATAATCAGGTTAAAATAAATGAATTTAGTGGCAATAACATCACATTAATGACTCCTTACCTGACAGTGTGACGATGCCGTGGTCCTGTGGCTCAAACCTCAGGTACTTGTTGCAGAAATCAGCCGACTCCAGAGCCAGAAACAAGACGTTGCCCAGGAAGTACCCAGCCGTCTGGCCTACGGAGTTACAAGTAGAGGCGTATCCCACGTTCTCTCTGGACAGCATGGTGAGAGCCCAGCCGTCGACTGCGATGTCCTGCGTGGCTGCCAGAAAAGCCAGCATGAAGAACACTGTGGTTAGGGTGACCACGTCTGGGCCTTGTGATCCAGTCGTCCGCAGAAGCGAATCCACGGTGAACGACAGTCCCAGCATGAAGAGCCCGAGCAGGTACTGAGTGGGTACGAGCCACGACTTCCTTCGTCCAAAGCGCTTCACGTAGACCGAATCCACCAGAGGGGCCCAGAGCAGCTTCAGACTGAAAGGCCAGAAGACGAAGCTGAAGTAGGCCTGGTCTTTATAGCTAACATTTTTACTTTGCATGATGAGAGGAATGCTCCCGGCCAGTCCTAAAGGAATCCCCTGGAGGACATAGAGAAAGAGGAGCAGGCACACGTTGCCCAGTTCACCTCGGATGCTGCTGCGCGCTTTAGAACGTCCGTCCTCCCTTTCAGAGTCCTGAACGAGTGCCTCTTCCTCGTCCACCATCTCCCGGTCAGCCATGTCTGCAGTCGTCGCCGCAGACTTCCTCTGTCGCCCATTCATATGGGTTACGGACTCGGAAAGCTCCATTTCTGCTCAGAGGTCATCAAAGCTGTTTCAGAGGCAGAACTGGAAGCAGAGTCATTGTGTGAACTGCATGAGTAAGCACTTTACAAAAGCGTTAAGAGTTTTTAAGGGTGGGGAAAAACTCCACCATGAACAACTTAGTATGAATCTTTTTAATTGACATGTAATGTCCAGTACTGTCCGATATTTATCCGGTAACAAAACCTTTCCTGAAAGCTTCCACTGCACCAGTTTCGCTCCGTTTCCTTTGCTTCCTCTCTACGTAAACAGAAGCGATGCAGCAGACCTTTAGCCCTTCATCCTTTCACAGTGGTCATCTTGTAGATCTTTGACCACTCTGAGCTAGCTGTAACTCATCTCAACGTCGTCATACAGCTGCAATGCATTCTGGGACGTGGAGTACAGTTTATTTGATCTATTTATGTATCTGTACATCAAACACCACTGTAACTATGATGGCAAAATCAGTCTTCTTATCACATCAGTACCGGAAATAAACACTAACATTTCAGGAAACATCAGCCGGCAAATTAGCTCCAGGCACTTTGTACAAACATGACAGAAATCCTATAATGAGCATATTTATGTTTACATTTTTAAACACACACCGAATTAGGAGGGTTATATCATTAAAAGAGATTATTTTATACCCTAGATTACAGAGTAAACATTAAATAATGACTCATGCTGGACTGAAGCCGCAGTTTTCTGACGGATACGTGGTTACCTTTCATAATGACTCACCTGTCTGACTCAACACTGTAACTAATAACAACAGATTAATAATCTAAAAACATATCCAAAGAATCTAGCTTTAAAACGACATAACCTTGGGTATAATACAGAATAATTTAATAGTAAGAGAAAAGGGGAAAATACCCAGGTGGTGTCGGTTTCAGTCTTTCAACGCGGAAACAACTCCGGTGCGTGTGCATCACTCAAATAGCTCCGCCACTTTCGGCTGACGTGTCTCAATGCCCGCGATAATGAGTTCCGCGTTATACCAACGAACTGGTATAAAAGGACGCGCAATAAAAAAGACAGACAGGCAGACAGACAGACAGACAGACAGGCAGGCAGGCAGGCAGGCAGGCAGGCAGGCAGAAAGGCAGAAAGGCAGAAAGGCAGAAAGGCAGGCAGGCAGAAAGGCAGGCAGAAAGGCAGGCAGAAAGGCAGGCAGAAAGGCAGGCAGGCAGACAGACAGACAGACAGAAAGGAAGGCAGACAGACAGACAGACAGACAGACAGAAAGGAAGACAGACAGACAGACAGGAAGGCAGACAGACAGGCAGACAGAAAGACAGACAGGCAGGCAGGCAGGCAGACAGAAAGGCAGACAGGCAGACAGACAGACAGATGACAGACAGGCAGACGTCTTCACGTTAAGGCTTCATTCAGTGGATGTTCATACAGTACATAGAAATTAGTGAATAATGAGTTATTCAGGACAAGGTACACTACATTGCCAAAAGTACTGGGACACCCCTCCAAATAATTGAATTCAGGTGTTGATCTCGGCCCCTTAGTTCCAGTGAAAGGAACTCTTAATGCTTCCGCATACCAAGACATTTTGACAATTTCATGCTCCCAACTTTGTGGGAACAGTTTGGGGATGACCCCTTCCTGTTCTAACATGACTGCACACCAGTGACCAAAGCAAGGTCCATAAAGACATGGGTGAGTAAGTTTGGTGTGGAGGAACTTCACAAAGTCCTGACCACAACCCTATAGAACACCTTTGGGATGAATTAGAGCAGAGACTGTGAGCCAGACCTTCTCGTCATCATTCCTAAACCTTGTGGAAAGCCTTCCCAGAAGAGCTGAAGCTGTTATAGCTGTAAAGGGCTGGTCAACTCCATAATACATTCATGTGCATGGAAAGGCAGACATCCCAGGTTTGGCCCGACTCACAGTCTCCACTCTAATTCATCCCAAAGGTGTTCTATCAGGTTGAGGTCAGGACTCTGTGCAGGCCAGTCAAGTTCCTCCACACCAAACCTTTGGCAATATAGTGTAGATAGATACACAGAGAGAGAGAGAGGCAGGGCCTCTCTGCTGCCTCATCCTGAGACTTACTGACCCATCCTCATCTGACCTCTAACCTCACCAAAACACTACAGCCTCAGGACACACACACAACCACACAATCAGACCCAATCAAATTATAACAAAAAAAAGAAAGAAAACTACATAGATTATTGGAAAGAACTAAACAGATCCCAAACAAAACTTGACAGCTTTCTGGCCCTAAATTGACAATACACTGTGACAGCCTACCTAACCACAGTAACCAACCCAACACTGAGGAAGAACTTGACTAGTGAACACAGGCTGACAGTAAACCTTTGTGCCAGCACACAAAACCTGGCACTGTAGAGAGGACAGACTGTGCTCCCACTGTGACCTCAGAGCTGTAAAGACCTGGTGTATTTTGTTTCCTGTGTATTATGTTTTCAACCTTTATCTTGAAAGGCAAGAGGACGAGATGACAATAAAGTAAATCAGATCCACACAAAGACGTCTGTGTTTCTCTGGTATTTGATTAGTTCATTTACAAGATTTGCCAAGTATCCCAGTAAGTAGTAAAGTCCTGCAGTGCTGATCAATCCTACATGACTCATTACTGCCTTCTAGCGGTGGAAGATATAAACCTCACCAACATCTACAAGAATTTGACAAATTCACAGAATGTTATTCTAACTTATAGTTATAATCACTGAGAAAACCTTCAGGATCTAAACTATAATGAATCCAAAACTAGGACGTCTGCCTTTACATGCACATGAATGTAATATGGAGTTGTCCCGCCCTTTGCAGCTATAACAGCTTTACTCTTCTGGGAAGGCTGTCCACAAGGTTTAGGAGTGTGTTTATGGGAATTTTTGACCATTCCTCT
>NC_080713.1:27831198-27863698 GCF_019097595.1 Hemibagrus wyckioides
ATAGATAGATAGATAGATAGATAGACAGACAGACAGACAGACAGACATAGATAGATAGATAGATAGATAGATAGATAGATAGATAGATAGATAGATAGATAGATAGATAGATAGATAGACAGACAGAGATAGACAGACAGACAGAGATAGATAGATAGATAGATAGATAGATAGATAGATAGATAGATAGATAGATAGATAGACAGACAGACAGACAGACAGACAGAGATAGATAGATAGATAGATAGATAGATAGATAGATAGATAGATAGATAGATAGATAGATAGATAGATAGACAGACAGACAGACAGAGATATAGATAGATAGATAGATAGATAGATAGATAGATAGATAGATAGATAGATAGATAGATAGATAGATAGACAGACAGACAGACAGACAGACAGACAGAGATAGATAGATAGATAGATAGATAGATAGATAGATAGATAGATAGATAGATAGATAGATAGATAGATAGATAGACAGACAGACAGACAGACAGACAGAGATAGATAGATAGATAGATAGATAGATAGACAGACAGACAGACAGAGATAGATAGATAGATAGATAGATAGATAGATAGATAGATAGATAGATAGATAGATAGATAGATAGATAGATAGATAGATAGATAGAGATAACAATGTTTTGTTGTTAAAAAATGGCGTTGCTATTTAACAAAGAAAATATTATATAACCCTTAAAGTGTTTTTATAGATGTTTATTCAACAATTATGGAAGAACTCAAAGTGTCAGAGCTTTGTAAAAGTCACGGTGCTTTGCACTTTAAGTTTTCCTTAGTATTAGCATTAGCATTAGCAATGACGTCCATGACGTCACTTTAGGGCGCACTTTATTCCACTTTGCTACAGCTTTATAAACTATAAACATGCGATCTCTCCTCCTCGTGCCAAAGGTGAGTTTGGGGGGCGTGTCTATAAAATGATTGTCAGGAGGCCAATCCAAACAAACATTCCGGACAGCGGGTTTCCAGTCTATATTATTGCTTTATTATTCATTATTAACCATTTTTTGTCACTTTTCACATTATTTGCACTGTCAGTAATGAGAAATATTCACTACTGCACTTTTAAATCCTTTAATCCAAATAATATCTGTTGTCATGACACACATATTCCCAATTTCTGGAACGCCTTAAAGATCTCCTCCTAATGAACGTCAGAGGGTCAGTCAGTTAGTCTCTCTCTCTCTCTCTATCTCTCTCGTGCACGCGCTGAACGGAAATCAGACTCCTCTGGCCGCACGTGCTTCAACGGAGTTACTCCGCACGCGATAGCCGAGCGCGAGGAGCCCCTCTCGCTCTCTCTCAGTCAGTCAGAGTCTCTCTCTCTCTCTCTCTCTCTCTCTCTCTCAAGAAGAAGAGCAGCGGCGTCCGCGCTTTTCACTTTTTTCAGGCATCCATGGCGCTGTGTAACGGCGATACCAAGGTCAGTATACCGGACCGGTCTACGAACGAACCGGTGAGACGGAAGACGTTAGAAACAAACAAACAAACAGACAAACAAACAAACAACAAATTAGAGCCGCGTTCTGTGTGCGCCAGCGTTCGGCGTCTGCGAGGGGAACCGGGCTCTGACTCGTGACGCTTTAACCCGAGCGGTTCATGGCCTGGCTACGGCTGAGAGAACTTATTTAGCCCCGACCTCCAGGGTGGAGCTTTCCAGCTAACATTCCAACACTCCGTTACTACACTGATACGATTTAAACAACCCGGGGTTTATTTTTAAAATCTTAAAACATCTATCTTATTTACTCCTGGTAGGAAAGGGACGGCAAGCTAAGATAAGCTAGCTTACAAGAAAGCGAGGCTGTGTCCTAAATCGACACTTGGTGCACTAAAGAGCGGTTAAACGTCAGTTAATACGCAGCTTGTTTAGGGCGCCTAGCTAGGGCGCAGTGAGAGAATTGGAATTGGATTCCTCCAGACGTTAGCTGCTGTAGTGCTAAGCTACCACACATGTTGAATCTAAACGCGGTGTTCTTCTGCTTGTTTGTAAACGGAACGTTAACGAAATGCACGCGCCATGGCGAGCTGTAGCAGATTAAAACGGTAAACTTTGTACATTGAAGGTAAAGCGCGTGCCTGGACCCGTGTTTGTTGTCAGCTAACATTGCTAGCTAACTCGCACTGAGTGCACAGTTTAGGTCTGTTGCAACAAGGCAGTGCATTACTTTTTTTTTTTTAATTTGCAGGCATTAAATGCGTGTTCGAGGCAGGTTTATTGGGGTTTGCATGATTATTTGCACATTGGCTGAATTGTGAGTGTGTTGTTTCTGTGAAACGGAAGTGAAATGTGCCAGGCACGTGGGAACTGCAGGTCTTACTACACTGCTTTGAAAAATATACTATATTGCCAAAAGTTTTGGGACACCCCTCCAAATCATTGAGTTCAGGGGTTGATCTCGGCCCCTTGGTTCTAGTGAAAGGAACTCCTAATGCTTCAGCTTCATACCAAGACATTTTGGACAATTTCATGCTCTTTATGGGAACAGTTTGGGGATGACCCCTTCCTGTTCCAACATGACTGTACACCAGTGACCAAAGCAAGGTCCATAAAGACATGGATGAGGGAGTTTGGTGTGGAGGAACTTGACTGGCCTGCACAGAGTCCTGACCTCAACCTGATAGAACACCTTTGGGATGAATTAGAGCGGAGACTGTGAGCCAGACCTTCTCGTCCAACATCAGTGCCTGACCTCACAAATGTGCTTCTAGAGGAACGGTCAAAAAAATCCCATTAACACACTCCTAAACCTTGTGGAAAGCCTTCCCAGAAGAGTTGAAGCTGTTATAGCTGTAAAGGGGCGGGGACAACTCCATATTACAGTCATGTGCATGGAAAGGCAGACGTCCCAAAACTTTTGGCATTATAGTGTAGTTGGTCAGAACATGTGCTTATGTTTATGTTGATGTCCTATTTACTGGTATGTTAAGTCTCAGGAAGTGTTCATGAAATGTTTTCTGACATGCATTAACCCATAGACATGGACCTTCTATAATAGTAAACTTCTATAGCTAGGACTAATCATAACAGATTCATAGCTGTGTTATTTAGCACAAAAAAGCAGAGTTGTTAATATGGTGACGTTTCTGTAAGGAGACACAATTTGTTTATTCAACGTTTTACAGAAGGCGTCTCCAGTGTTAGTAAGTTTTCCTCCACTGGAAAATCTCCAGGACGAGTTTTAGTCGTCAGAAAGGAAGAAAAAATCAGGCACATGAGGGAGTAGCTGTTTATCACGGCTGTAACGTAAGCGAGAAGAGGAACTAACTCATCTTGCTGACAGTCCACAATGTTAAAGGTAACTATCAATGGATAAAAAAAAAAAAGTTCATAAATAAATACAGACTTGTACTTGCTGGTCTGTTGCTGTTGTATGGGAGGAATAAGTGCTGTTAAAAGAGAATAAACAGCTTTGGAATAGAAATAATAACAGCTTATGATCCTTCTATTCAGCTGTGGATGATGTGTTTTTAACAGATTGACACACAGTGGTTTAAACGTATTGGGACTTGCTGATATGACTAGGCAAACGAAGCCGCAGCTTCTGGCACGGCATGCAATCTTCCACTCTCATCCTTAACATACTTAGAGTATGACTTAGAGTATCAGAGAGAATATATTTATACATCTACCAGGAAAAATTAGAAAGTGTTACAGCCATTCAATGCTTAATGGATCTCGTTAAGAAGGAATACACCAGGGTTTTTGTTTAACTGCCTCTGGAGTGAGAGCGTGTGTGTGTGATAGAAGTGAGAGAGATCATCAGACAGAAATTTCAGCACGTTCCCCGCGATGAGGAAAGACCCGAAAACCTGTTTAGTCAATGAACTGATAAATGCCAAAGGACGGGGTGTTACATTTCTGTCAATGATAAATGTTTAAAAGGTGCTAATTAACAGCTGTTATGATGAAATAAACATCATAAAGCTGCTTTTAAAGAGATTCGTGCAGCTGGAGCAGAGTCGTGAACAAAGAGAGCTTGTCGATGCATGAAAAAAATAAGTTCAGGAAAATCTGATGGAGTCAAAGACTGACGAATTCTTAAAGATGCAATAGCAGTTTGCAGATAATCTGGACTACATATGGGTTAAGCAGTCATCTTGACAAAAGTTTAAGTCTGGGCCGGAGAGCTCGTCTGTGTGTTTGGACCCGACTCCTGCCTCATTTTCTCGACTCTGTACGCTTAATTTGATCCTGAGGGCACAAATGTCGAACTCGCTGAACTGTTAGAGGTTTAATCTTGTGGGTGGTTAAAATAAATAAATAAATGATGCACCTTTAAAGCATTCTGCAGCAAAATAAAGTTTTGCATATGTGCGAGTTCAACATCTGCGCTCAAGACGTTTGGCTTATGAGTAAGCTAGCAGGTTTTTTAACTTTCCTCCAATTGCAGCAGAAAAATGAGCACTGGACCGTCCTGAAAAACGCTGTAATGGTTCTTTAATACAAGAAGTGGAGCATAAAAAGATTCCCGACTAACATTTTGGAGAAATTGTGCAACATGAAGTCTGTACTCACGTGGATTTGCTGCATCTGCCTCTGCCTCATGAGGCTTAAAGAGCGCCAGCTCTTCCTGTTTAGATTAACGCAAGGTGATTGAGGATTTATTTATTTATTTATTTTTAAAGCTGGATATCAGTGGCGAGCCGACAGACGGGTTGCAGGACTACGATGGGGCCGTGGTGATCCTGGACGCCGGGGCGCAGTATGGAAAAGTGATTGACCGGCGAGTGAGAGAGCTGTTCGTGCAGTCGGAGATCCTGCCGCTCGAGACGCCCGCCTTCGCCATCAGAGAGCAGGGCTTCAGGTGAGACGACATCCTGTTGAACTGTGGACGACTTGAATCCGGGTTTATTTCGTGAACTGTGTAGTTAGCCTGAACCAAAATGATTAATTCGGGTGTTCAGAGTATAAAGAGCGACAAATTTACCTTTTTTCCTTCACACGCTGCTTTCCATTCGAAGCGAGACGGACAGGAGTCATCTAAAGACGAAAGTGTTTTTAACTGTTGAGCAACACGAGACAAGCAAATCTCTGACCAATAGGAGCGCAGCATTCAGGTCTGTGACGCAAGAGGAATCCTTTCACAGCGCTGTCTGTTTCTCAACTGGTCTGAAGGTGTTGATTAATCTTCTCTAACAGCTGATCAGACAGCTGCACATCACAGCATCATCATTATTATCAATATTATCATTAATGGGCTTGCTCCTAATATGTTATCGTTTCTATAGCAACAGCTTGTTCACAGGGACTCTTAAACCAGATGCTGCACAAAAAAGATATCAAACAGCATCACTAAAATGTGTGTAATAGTTGATATGGTGAAATTTTGTTTCGTGGAGATTTTCTCAGGAGAGAAGAGTCGAGTCGTTGCTGTTTCTCTGTAACATGATGAGCTACGTTCATTTTGTTCAAGAGACAAAAAAGAGAGGATGTTGAGCGAACGGCTGTTTATAGCTGCTGTAATGTAAGATAGAACAGGAACTTGTTTCTTGGATCTTCAGCAGCATTTACTATAAATAGGTAAAAATGATGTGTTGGGGTTTTAGTCAATTAAAAAAATTGTAGTAATTGTTGTGGTGTAAGACGAATGAAACAGTTCAGAACCTGCTGTTCACGGTGCTAACTGATACATCACCACACCACCTGCAGCTTTGGTTGTTTTCCTGTAACAAAACAACCCTGTGTGAGTTTTATTCCTTATAACATTACCGTTTAGATGGTGGATAAGACGTGTAGATAAATCAGAATGGCGTGGTGTTATTGGATTATTGGATGTTAGTAGCATAATAAAGGAACGTAAATCGTCCTCTCAGCATCTCGTCTGGTCTCAGCTCAGTGGGGGGCCCTGTGCTGATTTAAAGGGCAGTTTGGCCTCGTAGAGCCGTTCATCATGACATGGCGTCAAGCCCACATACTCTTTGTGCTTAGCGAATAGCACTCGATCAAAACAGCGGTCCTGCTGAGACATGCCGTCACCAACAGATCACATATACACTATGTTGCCAAAGGTTTTGGGACACCTATTCAAATCATTGAGTTCAGGTGTTGTTTTTCAGGGGTTGATCTCGGCCCCTTAGTTCCAGTGAAAGGAATTCTTAATGCTTCAGCTTCATACCAAGACATTTTGGACAATTTCATGGTTTGTGGGAACAGTTTGGGGATGACCCCTTCCTGTTCCAACATGACTGCAGACCAGTGACCAAAGCAAGGTCCATAAAGACATGGATGAGTGAGTTTGGTGTGGAGGAACTTCAGAGTCCTGACCTCAACCCCATAGAACACCTTTGAGATGATTTAGAGCGGAGACTGTGAGACAGACCTTCTCGTCCAACATCAGTGCCTGCACTTCTAGAGGAATGGTCAAAAATTCCCATAAACACACTCCTAAACCTTGTGGAAAGCCTTCCCAGAAGAGTTGAAGCTGTTATAGCTGTAAAGGGTGGGACAACTCCATATTACATTCATGTGCATGTAAAGGAAGACGTCCCAAAACTTTTGGCAGTATAGTGTATATATACCGTGTGTGTATACATGCACAAATTAGACATGAATGCGCAGTGAAAAGCGAGCCTCTCGTTCAGTCCCTTAGGATTAATCCGGTTAAATCTGTTGATTTGAGATGAACTGTGGTTTTGTTTATTGCATGAGTAAATAAAGAAGGCCACCGTGTGCTCTCTGAGGTGGTGTGTGTGTTTGGCACTAGGTATTATAGCAGGCTGTTAAAGTGCTGATCTAATGAAGGTGTATAAGAGCTGTGAAAACAGCGGCTCAGGCATTTCAGGCCACGGCGAGGTGTGCGGTTTACTTCTGTGTGATTATAGTCTATGCTAGTGTTTATTTTCAGCCGTCTGTCACTTTCCAATTCACACCACCTCGCTTCATGACAGACAGCATGTGCTTCCTGTCTGACGTCTTCCACATACACAAGCTCACTTTTGATGTTTTGTCTCGAAGCTGCTGAGATCGATAAAGTGTCACGTGATTTAAACAGTTTAGAGGTCTGTGAAGCTGTACAGAGAAATATCTGTACTTTAAATCCATGTGGTTCTCATCACGTTGTTATAATTATACAGGGACCAGATATCCATATCTGCTACTGAAGATGTTTCACAGAGTGTAGGAATGTTTAGTGCAGCAGAGTTTACTGGCCTGTGAGTGACACTGTGAAGGAGAAACTCCCTCAGATGGTATGAAGAAGAAGGAAGTTTTAAAGGAGATGACTGTAATTCAAGCCAATAGTAGATATTACTGAACTTTTATTGTGCTAAATTTAGCTTAGAGCTTATTTATGCATGATGAATAAGATGAATAGAAATGGAATCCTGTATATTCTGAAAAAAAAAACCCTTTCCTCCTCATGTGCCTTTTTAACAGATTAACTTGAATTCAGATCTTTTTAATCTGCAAAATGTAGTGTAGTTTATATCAGGGATCTAGTGTCTAGTTTATTCAGAGTTTAGCTGTCTTGCTATTCCAGAGCGGGGTGTGTGTATGTATATACATCGGCATAACATTATGACCACCTGCCTAATATTGTTAGTCCTCCTTTTGCTACCCAAACAGCCCTGACCCATTATGCACTGTGTGTTCTGACCCCTTTCTGTCAGAACCAGCACTAACTTCTTCAGCAGTTTGAGCAACAGTAGCTCTTCTGTTTGATCAGATCACACGGTCCAGCCTTCACTTCCCACGTGCATCAATGAGACTTGACCGCCCATGATCCTGTCGCCGGTTCACCACTTCCTTCCTTGGACCAATTTTGATAGATACTGACCACTGCAGACCGGGAACACCCCACAAGAGCTGCAGTTTTGGAGATGCTCTGATCCAGTGGTCTAGCCATCACAATTTGGTCCTTCGTCAAACTCGCTCAAATCCTTACGCTTGTCCATTTTTCCTGCTTCTAACATCAACTTTGAGGACAAAATGTTTACTTGCTGCCTAATATATCCCACCCACTAACAGGTGCCATGATGAGGAGATCATCAGTCTTATTCACTTCACCTGGCAGTGGTCATAATGTTATGCCCGTATATATATTTTTTTCCGGCATAGAAGTGAGTTGAATTAACTTTCACTTTTGCTTTTCAGGGTTTAGTGTTTACCCTGATTGTTTATTTGGGGTCCTCTTATGAGCATATCACCTCGATATCAACACCTTTTATAAAGTTTTGTATGTGTCCTTGCATGTAAATGAGCTGTGTCAGGAACCGGGTGATGAAACATTGAACATAAAACCTCACCATCTCTCTGAAACGTTTTAAAACCCGGTGAAAAATTGTAATTCACACAAACGTTTACACACAACATGATTGATAAATGTGTGTCTGAGATGAACACAGTTTTATTTTCTTTACACCTCTTTTCCTCAGGGCCATCATTATATCTGGCGGCCCGAATTCAGTCTACGCAGAAGATGCTCCCTGGTTCGACCCCGCCATATTCACCATCGGCAAACCCGTCCTGGGGATCTGCTACGGCATGCAGGTGTGACAAGACGCAGATATGTCTCAAGTTTGCTTTAATTTGAGGATGTAGCAGAGATTCAGTGTATTCTCGTGCTTGTGTGTTGAACAGATGATGAATAAAGTGTTCGGAGGCACGGTGCACAGGAAGAGTGTAAGAGAAGACGGCGTGTTCAGTATCAGTATAGACAACTCCTGCTCGCTCTTCAGGTAGGTGAACGTGATGCTTAGTACAACGTTGCTGTCTTAAACTGTATGCATGGGAATTAAAGCTGGATGTGTGTGTGTGTGTGTAGGGGTCTACAGAAGGAGGAGATGGTGCTCTTGACTCACGGTGACAGCGTGGATAAAGTAGCAGATGGCTTCAAAGTCGTGGCTCAGTCTGGCAACATTATTGCAGGTATGTGGAGGAAACGCAGCACATCTGTCTAAATGTTATCCAAAGACAGCGATGGCGATACGATTAATCGCTTTTCCCTTCTCAGGTATCGCTAACGAGCAGAAGAAGCTCTACGGGACACAGTTTCACCCGGAAGTAGATCTGACCGAGCGGGGCATGGACATGCTGCGGAACTTCGTGTTCGAGATCGCCGGCTGTCCCAGCAACTTCACCGTGCAGAACCGGCAGATGGGATGCATACGCGAGATCCGTGAGAAAGTGGACAAGTCCAAAGTGCTGGTGAGGAACAGTGCAGTGTGAGCACATACAGTCCTGATGCTGGAATTGAGAGATATATACGTGTATATTTTTTAATCATTATAGATAACGTGTCATGTTTAGCTGCTACAGAAGAAAATAATCCAGCTACTTGGCACAGTGACGAGAGTTCATGGTTGTGAAGTGTTAATGCAGCACGCTGTGAGGTCATGATATAGATGGTATATCTGCTTATCAACCAGATCTTGTTTTTTTTTTTGGAAGCCAGACTTATTTTTAATTATCCCTCACTTCCATATACACTCACAGACTCCTAATTAACTAAACGAAGTGTGCGCCGTTCCGTTTGGAGACCAGTATTGCAGAAGCGAGCTTGTAAAATAGTGTGTGGGTGTGTGTGTGATCTGAAAGTGGTGTTCTGTTTCAAATGTCTTCATTGAAATGCATGTGGAAATCATGCACTGGCTAATTTCTCTAATTACACTTATTTCTGAATAATGCAAAGCCTCGAGGCAGAGCTTTGTGTTTGTCTTGTTTGTGACTGACTGTGTCTGTCTGTCTGTTTCTGACTGTCTGTGTTTGTGCCTTTCAGTCTGTCTGTGTGTCTCTGTTTCTGTCTGTCTGTGTTTGTGCCTTTCAGTCTGTCTGTCTCTGTTTCTGTCTCTGTGTGTCTGTGTGTCTGTCTGTTTCTGACTGTGTTTGTGCCTTTCAGTCTCTGTGTGTCTGTCTGTTTCTGACTGTCTGTGTGTCTGTCTGTTTCTGACTGTCTGTGTGTCTGTCTGTTTCTGACTGTCTGTGTGTCTGTCTGTTTCTGACTGTCTGTGTGTCTGTCTGTTTCTGACTGTCTGTGTGTCTGTCTGTTTCTGACTGTCTGTGTGTCTGTCTGTTTCTGACTGTCTGTGTGTCTGTCTGTTTCTGACTGTCTGTGTGTCTGTCTGTTTCTGACTGTCTGTGTGTCTGTCTGTTTCTGACTGTCTGTGTGTCTGTCTGTTTCTGACTGTCTGTGTGTCTGTCTGTTTCTGACTGTCTGTGTGTCTGTCTGTTTCTGACTGTCTGTGTGTCTGTCTGTTTCTGACTGTCTGTGTGTCTGTCTGTTTCTGACTGTCTGTGTGTCTGTCTGTTTCTGACTGTCTGTGTGTCTGTCTGTTTCTGACTGTCTGTGTGTCTGTCTGTTTCTGACTGTCTGTGTGTCTGTCTGTTTCTGACTGTCTGTGTGTCTGTCTGTTTCTGACTGTCTGTGTGTCTGTCTGTTTCTGACTGTCTGTGTGTCTGTCTGTTTCTGACTGTCTGTGTGTCTGTCTGTTTCTGACTGTCTGTGTGTCTCTGTTTCTGACTGTCTGTGTGTCTGTCTGTCTCTGTTTCTGACTGTCTGTGTTTGTGCCTGTGTGTCTGTCTTTCTGTCTGTCTGTCTCTGTTTCTGTCTCTGTGTTTGTGTCTGTCTGTGTCTGTCTCTGTCTCTGTTTCTGTCTCTGTGTTTGTGCCTGTGTCTGTCTGTTTCTGACTGTGTTTGTGCCTTTCAGTCTGTCTGTGTGTCTGTCTGTTTCTGACTCTGTTTGTGCCTTTCAGTCTGTCTGTGTGTCTGTCTGTTTCTGACTCTGTTTGTGCCTTTCAGTCTGTCTGTGTGTCTGTCTGTTTCTGACTGTCTGTCTCTGTTTCTGTCTGTGTTTGTGCCTGTCTGTCTGTCTGTGTCTGTCTGTCTCTCTGTTTCTGTCTGTGTTTGTGCCTGTGTGTCTCTGTTTCTGACTGTGTTTGTGCCTTTCAGTCTGTCTGTGTGTCTGTCTGTTTCTGACTCTGTTTGTGCCTTTCAGTCTGTCTGTGTGTCTGTCTGTCTCTGTTTCTGTCTGTGTTTGTGCCTGTGTGTCTGTCTGTTTCTGACTGTCTGTCTCTGTGTTTGTGTCTGTCTGTTTCTGACTGTCTCTGTTTCTGTCTCTGTGTTTGTGTCTGTCTGTCTGTGTCTGTCTGTCTCTCTGTTTCTGTCTCTGTGTTTGTGCCTGTGTGTCTGTCTGTTTCTGACTCTGTTTGTGCCTTTCAGTCTGTCTGTGTGTCTGTCTGTTTCTGACTGTCTGTGTTTGTGCCTTTCAGTCTGTCTGTGTGTCTGTCTGTGTTTGTGCCTTTCTGTCTGTGTGTCTGTTTCTGACTGTCTGTGTTTGTGCCTTTCAGTCTGTGTATGCGTGCCTGCCTGTCTTTTTGTGACTGTCTTTCAGTCTGTGTGTGTGTGTGGTTGGGGGCAAGTAATTAAACCACCTATTAATCTGACCTTTTCTGAAGCGAGGTGATTTCCTCTGTAAGCTTCCATAAATTGGGCTCGTCCTCTAGTGAATACACAGAGGCCTTTATTGGATCCAGATCCTTTTTATCCCTCTCCGAATCCCTGAAGCTCTGTGCCTTGTGAGCTATTTAACGTGTCGATATGGGTCACAGAGACAGACGGGTTACTCGGGTTAACAGTGTACCTACAGTTTCCATGCCTTGAGATTAAAGCAGTGAATCGCACTGTTTGGTGTTTTTGTCTTGTTCTGAGAAGCATAATGACTCAGCCTTGTGTGAGGGAGGAATGTGTTTTAGATCTTATTAAGTAAATATAAGGGAAAATAACCATGTTGGTGTGATGAAGTGGAGTTTCTGTTTAATAAACATCTTATGTAAGGCCAGGCAATTTGCCAAGGATTAAAATATTTTTTTTATAAATTAAAAATTTATTTTAGTTGTATTTAATCCTGTCTATTAAACTAGTTCCTGTTCTCACTTAAGCAGCTATAAACAGTCCTTTCCTCATCAAGCGCTCTCTCTCTCTCTCTCTCTCTCTCTCTCTCTCTCTCTCTCTCTCGCAAAGTTAATAAGAGGAAAAAAAAAACACTGCTCGTCATGCTACAGAGAAACAGCAAAGTGTAAACATCTCTGTCCTGAAGATATTGTAGCTTCATCTTCATGCACTGGTACAAAATGCTGGAGACACTGGAGATATATTTACATCACTGTTAAACAATCTCCTTACAGTGAATTTCACCATTTTAGAGACTAGACTTTCGGGAAAGCGTACACGTTCTTAACTTTAGGCTTGGATTATGTGAAGCGTTCACTGTGTGAGTCTCTGTGAGCTCTTACTATAAACAGTGAATGATTTTAACTCCTGACCAATCAGAATCGAGAGTTCGACAATGCCGTGGTGGTGTCTGTAATGTTAAAGTCGGTTATGTACAATGGCATGACAAAATGGCAAGGGCTGATGGTATCTTTAAACGTGTGTGTGTGTGTGTAGGTACTGTTAAGCGGTGGTGTGGACTCCACAGTGTGTACAGCTCTGCTTAATAAAGCTCTAAATCAGGACCAAGTGATCGCCGTCCACATCGACAACGGCTTCATGAGGAAGAGGGAGAGCCAGAGCGTGGAGGAGGCACTCACCAAACTCGGCATTAAACTCAAAGGTACCTGAAGTGTTTCCTTCCTTCTTAAGCAGGAGAAAGTCTGTTTGCAGAAACATTCGATTTTATGGTTATAGTTACTAGTTAGAATTAGTAATTAGTTATCTGTCCCGGTTTCTGTGTAGTTGTAAACGCAGCGCACACGTTCTACAACGGCACCACGACGCTGCCCATCTCTGAGGAGGATCGCACACCCAGGAAACGCATCAGCAAGACGCTCAACATGACCACCAACCCCGAGGAGAAGAGGAAGATCATCGGAGACACCTTTGTCAAGGTGTGTATCTGCAGGTCACTGTGTTACTGACCGCAGTGTCGACGTATAGGATTGTAATATAACGTATATGTAAACAATAAAACATGAGTAGATGTGTAGATAAGGAGCCTGACATGAGGCTCAGGGACTTTCACCAACCCAAAGTGTTCCAATAACAGCACATCCTATACATTTACATTTCAGCAGACGCTCTTATCCAGAGCGACTTACAGTTCATCTCATTTAATACAAATTCATTCAACTACCAACTACGTTCTATATAATTTTGTGTCAAAATTAATGTCAAGCATCTTAAGTGTCTGAGTGTTTGCAATACTAGTTAATTTATTAGTTGTTATGATAAGGAGTGGTTTATATAAACCTGTGATTTGCAGATGCACTTTGACCAGAGCAGCTGTAAGAGAAAACTAATCAACACCTTCTGACCAATCAGAAACGACTAGCACTTTTGTTAGAAATTAATAGAACTAATAGGACATTTTGAGGACAGTTGACATTTTAGATTAGAAAATCTGACCTTTGTTTCATTAAAATATATATATTTTTTTCTGTTGTGCATCTACTGATCTTAACCATAATTGACCTTCTGTGTTCTTATTCCTGCTTGTATCACGGTGCGCCGTCCAGGTGGCGAACGAGGTGATCGGTGAGATGAACCTGAAGCCCGAGGATGTGTATCTGGCGCAGGGCACACTCAGACCGGACCTGATCGAGAGCGCGTCTCACCTGGCCAGTGGCAAGGCTGACGTCATCAAAACCCACCACAACGACACGGAGCTCATCCGCAAACTCCGAGACGAGGTACAGTGCATGACGTTCAGCCCATCATCACCACTATGACCTGGTTCTCTCTCCTACAGTTCAGATAGCGTCTTGTCCTTGGGTGAAGCGTTGTTAGACAGTTTACACACAGACATACAGAATCTATAGAAAACAAGCTCATGCACAGAAAACTCCAGTCATATTCTTTTAAATATAAACACAAGTGTTTGAATTGAAGTAAATGCTTCTTAGTAGACACTTTATGTATTTAATGTGCAACTGAAGTTGTATTTGTAATTTATCCCCAACTCTATATTCTGTATGAACGCGTTTCCTGTCTTTGTTCAAAGTGCTGTAATGTCTGCTCCGGTTTTTAACAAACACGTGTAATTATGCAGTCCTTCTTTGTCTTTTCTGTCTCCGTGGTCCGGCTACCAGGGGAAGGTAATCGAGCCGCTGAAAGATTTCCACAAAGACGAGGTGCGAGCGTTGGGCCGAGAGCTGGGGCTCCCCGAGGAGATCGTCTCCCGACACCCTTTTCCTGGTGAGTTTCAGCTGGAGTTTTTTTCTTTAAAAAGAAAGAAAGCAGCCTTTGTAGCACCTTTTCACATCTTTCTGTAGCATCGATGATGGATATAGAGAGAGATCCAGCTTTAGAAGTGGGTAAATATTGAAGGTGCTTTTATCCTCCAGGTCCTGGTTTGGCCATCAGGGTCATCTGCGCTGATGAACCTTATGTCTGCAAAGACTTCGCTGAAACCAACAACATCCTAAAAATCATCACAGACTTCTCCGCCAGTGTTAAAAAGGTAACAGGAGATGGTTTTTTTTCTTGAATAAAACAACAAACTGGACTATAGGTTTGAGCTTTAGAGCACTCGGTGGGGATTAGTGCTTCATTTTACTTATAGTAGTAGAGTATTGTGATAGATTGTATTGCTACAATTTATAATCGCATTATGCATTCTCTAAGGAATAAAACTCTGTAAATGAGTTCAGCTATAAACAATCGCTTCCTCGCCAGCCTCTTTTCTTGGAAGTTGGCAAAAACAAAACAAAAAGCCCAGCTTGTCCTGTTATATCCAGCCCTAAAACACACCGTTGTACCTAATGATAATTACGCTACTTGGGATACATGCGTAACTGATTTCATTGGCGAATTACACATTAAGTTGTTTATTCCTGTGCAGCCACACACTCTGCTTCAGAGAGTGAAGTCGTGCATATCGGACGAGGAAGAGGAGAAGCTGATGCAGATCACCAGCCTTCATTCACTAAATGCCTTCCTGCTGCCAATTAAAACCGTTGGTGTCCAGGTGAGTCAGACTTTATTGTAAAGAATTAAAGTTTAAAAGAATTGTGAGCCGAACAAAAGATGCTTTGCAATGCTTTTATCGAATTAGTGGCATAATAATATGACCAATAGATTCCCCCCCCCCACTGGATTATTGCAGAAAATAGCAGTGTGTGACCAACAGAAATGTATGATTCTTACACATTTTGTTCATCTCAGTAATCTTCACAAATAAAGACAAAGCACACTTTTGAAGCCTGAATACAATCCCAAGAAGTAAACATGACTTCAACCTCACCAACGCTAAGCTTTAGACAGCTTTCACTGTTCATTTAAAAACATGTTCCCTGATCCATGTTGCTCTCTCTGTTTATGAATCTGAATGAATGGACAGACAGATTTGAGTTGGAATTGTCTGAATGTGTTAGGTTAAGTTGTCTTTATTTGTCACACGTACATTACAGCACAGTGGAATTCGTTTCTTTGCATATTCTAGCTGAGGTCAGAGCACAGAGTCAAACATTATACATCGTCGCTGGAGCAGGGTGGGGTAGGGGCCTTGCTCCAGGGCCAAATGGTGGCAGCTTGGTGGTGCTGGGGCTTGAACCCTAATCTTTCATTCAAAGACCCAGAGCCTTAACCACATGAGCTACAGTACAAGGCTTTAGTAGGGGGGACGTTTAACATCCAGGTGTAGTCCAGTTTAGCCGCATGTTAGACGCCACCTTTTCCAAGATGTGTAAAAGCTTAAAAGATCGTCGTACATGAAACTATCTTGAGCTTGTGTTGACCACAGACCTTTAATCTTTGGGACGATGGAGGCGGAAGTGCAGAAATGTCGACTCATTTCTGGGTTTTCGGACTTGTTCCTGCAGCACTCTTTAACATTGCTACTACTTATACAAATATTACTGCTACTACTAATAATGACATAAAAGTACTACTAGTGTCTAGAAATAGTGTATCACAGTCCTGTTCAACCAGGAATATTTCTTAAAAGAATTTCCTCACTATAAATCTATAGCTAATTAAAAAAAACCCAGACAAGGTTAAGATGGCCAGGTTTATGTGTTTATTTGCTGTCTGTTTTGTTTTTTTCTTCCAGTAAATTGCTGGTCTCTGTTTCATTTCTCTCCAGAGCTGCCTCTGGCTCACTGCGTAGCTCCGTTCATTTCCAGATGTTTGTGTGTTTTTATCCAGTCGACCCATAGCCTGTGGTTAAACACAGACACTGTGACGCACTGTTCGGAGTTTATTTTAGTCTCTCTCTCTCTCTCTCTCTCTCTCTCTCTCTCTCTGTCTGGATTTCTGTCTTTTCTCCTTTTTTTTTCCAGGATGCTTTGGCGTCTTGTGAGGGTGTAACGTTATGATGTTAGACTCGTAAAATAGTACTCTCATTCACGCAGTCTTAACGTATAGCAGTTACAATACAGTCAAGGCTGCTGTTATAGAAAACTAATCAACCCCACCTGACCAATCAGAGTCCAGCATTCAGCCGTGCTGTGGACTTGCTGTATTTCTCACAGCGTCTCACAGATGAAGAACGTCTCTCTTTGATGTGGAGTGTGTGAGTGATGAATATGTTTTGAGTAGACACGTGAAGCCTTTTTCAGCCGCGGGACACGGCCCATACGTCAGGAGGATTTTAGCGCTTTGATCTTGACATTTAAACAGAACTGAAAGAGCCAGATGAAGCGGCCAGCAGTAACCCACTGTGTAAGCACTGCACCTATGACCATGTTTACTTCTGCCTGGAGGCCCATTTATTTATATATTTATTTTTTTTATAACGTTTCAGACAGCCTCAATGCCTCGAGTCTGTAATAAGGCTCTTTATACCTCAGTTTCAGCTTGGGGGAAAAGGAGGACTTGTGTAGTAAGCAAGCAGCCAATTAAAGAGCTCTGTTGTTGTGGGGATTTGACCGCAGTCGAGTGAAACAAATGACATGGATAACTTTAGTTACAGCTCTGACTATGACCTTTAAAAATCTAAGTCAGGAATAAAGAAGAATAAAAGCAGATGTCCTGTTTCCATCACGTTTGTAGTATTTTTCTAGAACAGACCATCCTGAAGTGTCGCAGCTTGCTAACAGTGAGTTTATTTATTTCTTCTTAAATGAATGAATTTTCTGAAAGGCAGAAATTTCCCACTTTGTGAATATGCAATGGTGTAACCTGTCATCATTTTATACAAGGCTGCTTATTTAAATTCATGTCTTTTTTTAAATTCTGGGAGTGTTTATAGCTCTGTGTACATGGAAGCTGATGTCCTGTAGCAGTGAGACAGGACACACAGTGACCGTCATGCCCACAGGCTGCCTTCTCTGCCTCTTACGTAAACTGTGTGTATGTGCTTTCCATATTCTGTCTGGTCAGTGTCAAGAATACAACTCCAGATCTGATCCTCCCTAGAGGGAATTTTTGCGCATTACTCCGACCAAACACTGGAGAAGATCTCCTCCTCTTCCTCCCCCTCCTCCTCCTCCTCCTCCTCCACACTTCCTGTCCCAGCACCGCAGACTGCTAAATTTAATCTTACTCATATGGGAGGGAGAAAAGTTATAGGCAGCTGAATGTGAATCACTTTTATCCGGCACATTTTGCAGTGTTTTTTCCCCTCCTCCTCCTCCTTCTTCTTCCTGAACGCTGTGTTTTGTTTGTGTTTTGCGGTGTGATCAGTACACAAGTGTAACTCGGAATAGTTCAGAGTTTAACAGAAAGTATGGTTTCTGTCATTTAATGTAGGTGTAAAAACTCACTTCCTTCTTCCTGCAACAAAACTACACGTCTTTTTAATGTCTTAACAGTCCATGTAAAGACATAAAACGTATCTCTCTCTCTCTCTCTCTCTCTCTCTCTCTCTCTCTCTTTTTCTTACTCCCTCTACCCCATCTGTTGCTTTTCTGCCCCCTTCCCCCCTGTCTTTAGTGTTAGAGAAATGCTGCTTTTATTGGGATGTTTTGCTCACCCGTGTTCTACTTTCAGAGCGTTTTTGTTTTTATCATGCTGAATGTAGAATGTGTTTTTTCAAATTTGTAAACTTAAATTACATGCAGTGTTCAACATATCAGGAAAAAAAGATGGGGAAAGCAAAATTAATACATAAATAACAAGATTAAAATGACCAGTCCAGTCAGTATATGAATACTGAGGTCAGTTACTGTACCTAACTGGAGATTTGCTTAGAATTTCTGTTTATACACATAGACAATGTAGTAATGTTTAAGGTTTATATTTCTATCACAGACCTTTTGCTCTGTCCGTGTTAGCTGTATTAATTGTGGTGTTTGCCGTCGTGTGCAGGGTGACGCGCGGTCGTACAGCTACGTATGTGGGGTGACCAGTAAAGAAGCTCCGCACTGGGAATCGCTCATGTTCCTGGCCAGACTCATCCCTCGTATCTGTCACACCATCAACAGGTAATCACACACCACACACACACTCGCATCACACACACACACACACGCATCACAAGCCATCAATCCCAAATTTAATCCTGTTCTTAAACTGAGTAATCAGTTGGAATGTAACACTTCCTGTGTCTTTAGACCTTCAAACTTGATTAACCTTCATGCTTCACACTCCTCTCTCTCTCTCTCTCTCTCTCTCTCTCTCTCTCTATCTATCTATCTATCTATCCATCCCCCCTTTCAGAGTTGTGTACGTGTTTGGGTCGCACGTAAAGGAACCTCCGACAGACATCACTCCCACGTTCCTGACCACAGGCGTACTGAGCACGCTCAGACAGGCCGACTTCGTGGCCCACTCCATCCTCAGGGAGTCGGGTAAGAGATGCTTTCCTCGCAGGTTAACAATGAACGATTTCTTTGAAAAGCAGTGGAGTTGATGTGAGTGCTGAGACTGTAAGCTTTCTCAACAGAGAGCTGGATTGTGTAATAAAACAGTGAAATACACCAAGTTTAAGTACAGGGCTTAATTATGTGCATAAAATATAAGGATGTTTATTCACTGAGTCTCAAGAGCAGCTAAAAATATCCAGTTATATTATGTATAATATATAATCATAATTGCATCGTGGATATAAATCCAGGCCACTAAAATTTATGTTTAGAGCAAGGAAATAAAACATAAATGTACAAGAGAAAATTTAAAGCACACAGTCATGTGGCTCACAAATGCTGCATGTGTTTCTGAGGGTTCTCTCCATCACCCTAAAGTCAGGGGTTATAATCCCAGAGATGCTGCTTCACGCTCCACTGCAATCCTGGGAAAGTTCTGGAAAATGCACTTTAGTTTTGGAAAAGTAAAATAACTTTGCATTAGCCTTTGTCATCGTTACACTTTACATTTCACAATAGTTAAATTTGATTATACACTATAATGGCAAAAGTTTTGGGACGTCTCCCTTTACATGCACATGAATGTAATATGGAGTTGTCCCCGCCCCTTTGCAGCTATAACAGCTTCAACTCTTCTGGGAAGGCTTTCCGCAAGGTTTAGGAGTGTGTTAATGGGATTTTTTTTGACCGTTCCTCTAGAAGCACATTTGTGAGGTCAGGCACTGATGATGTGATGACGAGAAGGTCTGGCTCACGGTCATCCCCAAACTGTTCCCACAAAGCATGAAATTGTCCAAAATGTCTTGGTATGAAGCTGAAGCATTAAGAGTTCCTTTCACTGGAACTAAAGGGCCGAGATCAACCCCTGAAAAAATAACACCTGAATCCAATGATTTGGAGAGGTGTCCCAATACTTTTGGCAATATAGTGTACATGCAAAAGGATTGTTATTTTTAAAGAAGAGCACAGAAATATAAGCATGAAAATGTATGATTTAAACTTTTTTTCTTACAGATTGATAAACTGTGTGTGTTCATTCGTCAGGTTACTCGAGTAAGATCAGTCAGATGCCCGTCATCCTCGTGCCTCTGCATTTCGACCGTGACCCGCTGCAGAAGCAGCCGTCCTGCAGACGCTCCGTCGTCATCAGAACCTTCATCACCAGCGATTTCATGACCGGCATCGCTGCCACGCCGGATAACCACATCCCAGAAGAGGCGAGTGTCTCCTCAGCTTGTTCCGCATCCTGTATCGATTTATTCACTCCTAGTCTTTGATCAGGAGGTTTTTTGTTTATCTGAAGCTACAGAAAATCAGGGATGTTGTTGTAAAAGAGTCACTTGTCCCCTCTGGTATTTCACAATACCTCGGTTCGTCCTGTCCCAGTGGATGATTCGCAGAGTCACGGCTCACAAAACTCCCAGCTCTGCTGAACTTGGTAAATGGACAGGAGAGTGTATTTACGTTGTTCCTCTTAGTCACTGACAGGTGCTGCATTTTTGACAAACACCAAAATAACTAGCCATCATTTAGGAGCAAGGTCATTTCCCTCAGTGAACAGAACGTTCCCTACTACGGCAGCCAGATCCGTCATTAACACACACCGAGTCCTTATTTGTTGTTTCAGTGGTTATTGTGTTCTTACTAATCTCATGCTCTCCCTTTTCATGATGCATGATCTGGGAGTTCTGTTTGTGTCAGAGTAAAATTAAATAGAAACCAAGCTAATTCACGTAAATGTGACGATCACAAGAGGTTTGATATAAAAAGTCACAGGATTGTGTTAATAGCTCATAGTCCATTGTTTTTTTTTGTTTTTTTTTATTCCTGCTAGTGTAAATAACTTTGGAAAGTTTGCGTGGTCAAGCCAAGGGTCAAGAAGCTTTTATTGTCTATTTAACCACGAATAGCTGACCCTGGTACCAGAACCCTGGTGCTACATAAAACAACATATAACTACAGAACAACGTAGATTAATTGTCCGAGCTACATGAAGTGCAACCTGGTGCGGACAGTGCAAGACAAAAGACAGGACACATGCACACAATAGCACTGACCAGTGTGTATTCAGTATATTGTTATACAGTGTAATGTGCAGAATAGGAGAAGTGTAAACAGAGGGTTCTTGTAAAACATATACATGTCTTTAAAGATTCATAACACTGTAGCTGCTGTTGTCGGGCAGCTGAATGTCCAGTATCCGTCATGGCCGTCCTCCCTAATGCTGTCTCGAGTTAGCGTGCTGTTTATAGTTGCACCACCATAGGTTCTGAGTGGTGGTGTGGGCTCAAGGAGTAAAAAGAATCGCATCTTATTCATCACCACCTGTTTAACTGTTAGAGAGCTGTTCCTGACAAAATACATCTCCTACTTAACGAGCGTTCTGTCGCTGACTCTCCTGTCGCCCTGCAGGTGGTGCTGAAGATGGTGAGCGAAATCAAGAAGATCCCAGGCATCTCCAGAGTGATGTACGACCTGACGTCCAAACCTCCGGGAACCACAGAGTGGGAGTAGAGCAGAGCGCTGAACTCTCTCTGGGCTCTCCTTCACCTCCTCCTCCCTTTCTCTCTCTCTCTCTCCCTCTCCCCCCTTCTTTTTTTATTTGGACTTCCTCCTTCCCTTCCTTCTCCTTCATCCTTCCATGGCAATGTTTCCACACTCACCAACAAAGCTCTCCGACCCTCAGAGAACAGAACACAACATTCCCTACGACAGCAGCCAGTACTGTGATTAACACCACACACACACACAAAGCCGCGACTTCATCACAGCCTCATTTTCTGGGGCTTATTATTATTATTATTATTATTATTATGATGATGATTAATATTCTTATTAAGCTGGTTGTTTATTATTTCAGGAAGTAGTCGTCGATGTATTTTGCAGTTAAGGCTTGCAGAAATAACTAGGGATGCATCGATAAAACAGAATAAAAGACTTAGCGACTCGCTCCGTCGTCGCGTGACGTTTCGTTTAGCCGTGTCCGTGCTTGTAGATGCCGCCACTAACGAACCGCCGAGTTTCACGCGCGAGACGTTCAAACCGTGTCTCTAACAGAGAGCGCCGTCTATTAAAGATACAGTTTAAACACTATTCCAATGTTTTATCAGGTGTTTGATATTTGTGTTGTAGGACGATGCTGATGTTAGTATTGGTATCGATGCATCCCTAGAAATCACACACACACGGTCTTCTAGTACGAGTCTCTCATCTCTGCTCCGTTCTGCTTTTCCACATCAGCTTCATTCACCTCACACTCTTCTGCATTACTAACTCACGTGACCAATTCTCTTGATTTGCCAAATGGAGCTGGTTTGATGTTACAGGCACTTCCAGAACTGCCACTTTTTTCTTTTTCTTTTTTGTTTTTGCTTCTCTCTCTCTCTCTCTCTCTCTCTCGTTTTCTTTCTTTCTTTTTTTTTTTTGAGATCTGCGAAGCGTGCTGTGAAGAAGCTTTTCCCGTTGAGGACGAGCTTTCCTAGACTTTGTGCCTGGTTCTTTTGTCCTTTCTCGTTTTGTCTTATTTTTTTTCCTCCTCCCTTCAGGGATGTGAACAGAACTAACACATGCTGCATAATATTTTTTTTTCTTTGGCACTTACCTGAGAAAGTATATTTTGTCTGCTTCTGTGCGAGTGTGTGAGAAGGGGGCGCATCGTTTGCACATTTAACCATATCTCTGTGTTTTTTTTTTTGTTCTTTAAACCCATAAGGCCTTGGTGCTTTGCTTCCTGTATAGCGTCTCCTGAGGCTGGACTTGGGAAGCAATTATTAGACGGATGAGGAGAAAAGGGGCTTAAGCTGTGATCACACAATAACCCGTTAACTTAGTTTTTTTGTTTTGTTTTTTTTTAAGTCTATAGAAAATGGGAGGGGCTACAGGTTAGTTCTGTTAACTTTACGTAGAGGTTTGCTTGGCGCCGAAACCAGAAATCTATGCCTGATGTAGATAAGATTTGAAGTGTCGTAATGGTGAATAACATGCCTAGCTATTTATTGTCTTTGTTACGTCTCATTACACTATCCTCATTTCAATAGCAACAAAAAACAACAAAAAAAAACAATGCAAGGGTGGACTGGTTCCTTATCTTATCTGCAAACTTTGTACTTATACCTCTCTCTCTCTCTCTCTCTCTCTCTCTCTCCCTCTCCCTCTCCCCCCATCTCTCTCTCTCTCTCTCTCTCTCTCTCCCCCTCTCCCTCTCCCCCCCCATCTCTCTCTCTCTCTCTCTCTCTCTCTCTCTCTCTCTCTCCCCCCCATCTCTCTCTCTCCCCCCGTCTCTCTCTCTCTCTCTCCCTCCCTCTCCCCCCGTCTCTCTCTCTCTTCCTGTCTCTCTCTCCCCCCGTCTCTCTCTCCCTCTCCCCCCGTCTCTCTCTCTCTCTTCCTGTCTCTCTCTCCCCCCGTCTCTCTCTCTCTCTCCCTCTCCCCCCATCTCTCTCTCTCTTCCTGTCTCTTTCTCCCCCCGTCTCTCTCTCCCTCTCCCCCCGTCTGTCTCTCTCTCTCTCTCCCTCTCCCCCCGTCTCTCTCTCCCTCTCCCCCCGTCTGTCTCTCTCTCTCTCTCCCTCTCCCCCCGTCTCTCTCTCTCTCTCTCCCCCAGTCCCTCTCTTGTCTCTCTCCCCTGTCTCTCTCTCTCTCCCCCGCGTCTCTCTCTCCCTCTCTTGTCCCTCCTCCCGTCTCTCTCTCGTCTCTTTCTGTCCCTCCTCCCGTCTCTTTCTCGTCTCTCTCCCGCTCTCTCTCTTCCTGTGTCTCTCTCCCCCTGTCTCCGTCTCTCACTCTCCCTCTGTCTCTTTGTCTGTCGCGCTCTCTCTCTCTCTCTCGTTTGTCTCTCTCTCTCCCTCCCTCCGCCCTGTCTTTCTGTCTCTTGCCTTTTTACTTGTATCTTTTACATTCGTCTACTCAGAAGAAAATACTATTAATATGAATTTTGATTCAGTAGTGGGTTAAGCTGCAATCTGACATGGTGTTCAGTTTGATTTATGCAATTCTGTTTGAATTCTCTCTTTTTTTTTTTTGTATAAAAATGAAAAAGCTCTTTTTTTTTTCTTTAGTATTGTGCCTCAAAACCAAGCCACTGCATGCAGTTTCCCGATGAACTGACGTTTGTATAATGAGATCTGAGCTTTAATAAAGAAGTCCATGTACAATTTGTTCTCTTCGTGTGTGTGTGTGTATTAAAAGGTGTTTGGGAAATAAAGTGAATCGTTTCAGTCTGAAGGGAAAAAAACATTTTGACAAACATTTCAAAACCTGGTTTGATAAAAAGTCATGCTGTTAGAGGAACATGATCCACCTCATGATGGTATAAGGGGATGAAGTGGAGTTACTCTCAACACCCACATGCTGAGGTTGATTATTTTCCCTGAACAGCAGGGTCCTGATATGGTTTATTTTCTATACCACAATTTGCTGACAATTAAAAATGTTATTGATTTGGGGGGGAAAAAAAAAACCCAGCTTGTCATATTTTTTATCTGTATATCTGTTCTAGATATACTTTGACCAATCAGAATCCAGGACTGATCAGCGTGACTCTGGGGTACAAGGAGAGAGAGAAATCTGGGATCTTTCCTGTTTCTTCGAGGGTGAAGTGTAAGAGTTAATTCAGCACTATACAGTAGGATGACAGGTGTGTGTGAGTTCAGTAGGGAAGAGAGAGAGAGAGAGAGAGAGAGTGTGTGTGTGTGTGTGTGTGCAGGTGCGCACTTCTCCGCTGCTGATTGAAGGACGTGTAGTGACAAGTCGGGCTTCATAAACAGCAGCGTCTCTGAGGATGTAGCCGATTCAGCTACTGTATCAGTGTGTGTAATGTCGTGAGAGAGAGAGGTGTGTGTGTGAGAATGAGTGCACATGGGTGCCAAAACAATTAATTGAAACCCCTAGAGCATTTCTATTTACTGAAGGTGTTATTAAAGGCCTTGGAGCTGCTGGAGTTCAGCTCTTTACTCTGGTCGCTTGGTCACCATCACACACACACGCTCGCATAGCTCACGTTTTTTCTTTGTATTGGTATGAAAATGAATCTGTATTGATTAATGCTCTTTTAATTAAGATCTTGTCGTCCATTCGGATCAGATAACTGTGTCAGAAACTTCTGGAAGTTTATTGTTTATATTATTAGCTTTAACTACTGATTAAATAGAGCTCTTTATTTAGAGCCTCTATGTAGGTAAAGAGGGTTACCTTATAGCACTGTGTGTGTATGAAGTTATAAACAACCTCGGCTTAATGTAGCTCGGAATATAACACAGGTCAAATGTCTGATATTAAAATTCAGGTCATTTTTCTTCGTTATCTGCTGGAGATCATAGAAACCCATTTTTCCCTTCTTATTTGTTTTGGCTGAAATAAAAATGCTCAAATAAAATTCTAAAAATCAGTGCTTAATTGGAGATGGGTTCTTTAAGGAGATAAAGTACGAGGGGAAAAAAAAGACTGAGAAATCATTAATATTTGTATTATATTTTATGGTTTTATTAATATTGCTTAATAAATAGTTTTGCCTGGGCTGACAAATCATTAATATTAATATTTTTATTATATTTTAATTAATATTTTTTTTCTTTTTAATGGAGGTTGCTCTCAGATCCTGATTGTGGAAAATAAGCTACTGGAACTTGATGTTATATTTTTTTAAAAACTGAACTGAGGGGCAAGATGCCTTATTATCGCCACACATACATTCATATCCCAGCTGAGGAGGTTGGGGTCAGAGCACAGGGGCAGCTATGATACAGCACCCCAGGAGCAGAGAGGGTTAAGGGCCTTGCTCAGTTGCCCAACAGTGGAGCTTGGTGGTGTTGGGGCTTGAACCCTGATCCTCCCATCAACAACCCAGAGCCTTAACCACTTGAACCACCACTGACCCCACTATGATGTATGTAATCAATTATGTATAGTATTGCATTATTGAAATTTATATAAAACTACAGTGATGCAGTAATTCCTTAAAAACCCACTTTTCCCACCGTAAAGATAAAGAAATCCTCTGTTGTTTGCTCCACATGTTAGTTTCCATGATGTTTATATATTACAGTTAGAATAGTGATATAATATGAATTTTTTTTTCTCATTGTTTTTGTTCCTTTATTTGAATTTTATTGCTAATATTGTAGAATATTATGAAATGTATCTGCATCATCTTACTGGATATGTTGTAAGAAGCTTGTGAATAAAATGGAGTGTGTGTGTGTGTGTGTGTAGTACTAACTTTAATATTCCTGTTTTGAATCTGATCACAATAAAACGGATATTAAAAATAAAAGCATTTCCTCCGTTTCTCTCTCATTGTGTCTACAGCGTCTGATGCAAAAGTAATGGCACCCCTGATAGACTTTGATTCTCCTTCTATTCTTTAATAATGAGTGATAAACATGGCGCTGCTGGTGTTTCTCTCTGGCTCGCGGTGTTAATGACATGTTTTGCAGCAGTAGTGACACTGCGTCTGTCCTCACGTCTCTCTCACCGAGTGTTGATGTTTTGATCTACCTCTCTCCTCTCCCATGAGGCGTTATGAGGGAACGAAGCGTTACTAACCTTCCTGAACACCTGTAGACATCAAACAGCCTTATGTCTCTGTATATGTGTGTGTGTGGAAGATTCTGTCGCTAAAATAACATGAAAGTGAGCGGATTTCGGGCAAAATGGCTCGTGTGGTTAGGGGTGTGTGTGCTGGGGCTTCTGGTGGCCGTGGCTGTGGGAGAACAGAGCTGCAAACTCAAGGCCAAGTTCAATCTGATGGGCTACAAGAACGTGGAGAAGAAGAAGGTGGTGATCGGAGGGATGTTCTCCGTGCACAACCGGCTCACCTCCACCGACACCAACACCTCGTCCAACCCGGTGTCCTCGGGCTGCGAAGGGTAACGTTACACCGTCTTTCACTTCACAGACAGAGCTTTTATTAATGCACTCATGTCCTGGAGTGGGGTTATTAAACCTGTTAATATGAAGGATCATAATATTTTACACTAGTTATCTTGTGTAAATCTCCATCTCCATAGACTGCTCTAGCTCTTAAACTTGCAAATGTTTCTCATATTAACTCTATATGTGTCTCAACATTTCTATTTCTATATTGATATAAATTCACCTGTAGGAATATATTAAAGTCTGGACGTTCAATTATCATTCATAACCACCTTCAGACACGGGTATAATATGCCCATGAGCGGTAACCATGGCAACCGGTGGTGGTGATGAGCTCCTGTTTTAACTAACTTTAGTTAAAACAGGAGCTCATCACCACCACCGGTTGCCATGGTTACCGCTCATGGGCGTGTTATACCTGGATCTGGTCTGTGTTCTCAATTCTCTAAAAGCACATTATTTTTATTACCTACATATTATATATATATATATATATATATATATATTTTTTTTTACTATATATTATTTTTCATGATCCAGATGGACCAAAGGGTGTCTCCTGAATTCTAGTCTAATTTGTGTGTACAATTTATCCACACACACACGTGTGATGATGTTGGATCAGGAGTTGATCCAATTGTCATTGGGCAGGAATCAGGAATATACTCCGAATGGACATCAGCTCATTGCTCTTTCTCTCTCTCTCTCTCTCTCTCTCTCTCTTTCAGTCTCTCTCTCTATCTCCCCCCCCCCACACACACACACTAAAAGGTGGCTGTGTGTTATCTCAAATCGTAAAAAGTCCCTGAAAGTCTTAACTAGTCCACTGGGAGGTCATTAAGCTTACAGATTTGGCTGTATTTTATTTTAAAGTCATACCCTAGAATATTGATTTGTTCCTTTACTACTTTAAAAAAACTGCACTTTAACTAGATGTAAGAGAATGCAATTCAACACTGTGTTAATTCACACACTGCCAGTGAGACAGCAGATGATATGATGATAACTACACTGTACAACATTTTGCCCAGAATGAATGAACTGTTCGTCACATTATTATTGTGTCAGGGATATAAGCGAGGTGAAGATGAGATGAGGGTGTCTTTGGCAAAGGTTTATGGATCACTTGGAGAGATTTAAGAAGTTCTGTTGAACCTGAAAAAAGTAGACAAAGAAATATGCTCTGTGTTTAGCTAAAAATGTATGTGTAGATTTTTAACTGAACAAAATTAAAACCAATAAGCCTAATTCACCGGATTTCTACAGGTAAATCTACATTTAAACATGTATTTTAATGCTGTTATGTGCTCATAATTTTATCGTAATGACTAGAGGGTCGAGGTGAGACTCTGAACAAAGCGAATTATTTTGTTGCATTTTACTGACATCTAGTGGCGGAAAGTGGAATCGCGGCTTTAATTTCATTAAGTTAAGTTACACATAAGTTGACTTTCTTCGAATATCCCATCCTTGGGGGTTGGGGTCAGAGCACAGGGTCAGAGCACAGGGTCAACCATGATGCAGCACCCCTGGAGCAAGGAGGGTTGGTCAAGGGCCCGACAGTTTAGCTTGGCAGTGCTGGGGCTTGAACCCTGATTTTCTGGTCAGCAACCCAGAGCCTTACAGACCTGCTAACAGAACAAAAGCATGAGTAAGATGCTGATTATGATCTGATTTGCTGTCATCTCCTTGCTCGTCTCTCTGTCAGGTTTAATTACCGTACCTTCCGCTGGACGCAGACGATGCTGTTCGCCATTAATGAAATCAACAAAAGGCCGGACCTGCTGCCCAACACCGAGCTCGGTTATGTCATCTACGACTCGTGCTTCACCATCTCCAAGGCTGTGGAAGGAACTCTGACCTTCCTGACGGGTCAGGATGAGGCTGTGCCAAATTACCGCTGTGGGAACGGGCCTCCACTCGCCGCTATGGTGGGAGCAGGGGGATGTGACCTCTCTGTCGCCACGGCTCGAATCCTCGGCCTTTACTATTTCCCACAGGTGTGTGTGTCTATGTGTGTGTATTGTGTGTGTGTAATGTCTTGGGGTTGACTTTGGCTAAACCCAATGTGAGAGCGGCCCGAATAAATTCTTGATCAAAGACATTTTTTCTCGAATTAATGTTGAAAAATAAATAAATAAATAAATAAATAAATAAATAATCCTGGATTCTAGAATAAATTATATATCTAAAAGAGCACTTTGTAGTTTTATAGTAATAACATTGTTATAAACATTCGTCACCCTGAAACACATTAAAAAGGTTTAGATTCAAGATGTGTTTAGTGATTCTGCTCCGGATCTGATGGCTGGTGCTGTATTTTCTTTATTCCACAGACATGTGAGGTGGTGTGTGTCGTGCTGACTTTGTTATTGCTAGCACAGCTCCAGCTGAGTTTAATTTGTAGAAAAAAACGTCTCAAACAGTCAGGTTTCACAGTTTGCTTCTAAATAGAAAATCTTCTTTTCTCAGTCATGTTATATTAATGAGAAAGCCGGGGTAAAAATAGCGGAATACTGAATTAATTCTAAGTTATTTAACACTAATTACTAATACTACTTATTATTAAGTTCTGAATAAGTATTAATAATGACTAATACTTATTAATGAGATAATGGGAGTGTTGATGGTGGTGGTGATGGTGGTGGTGATGGTGGTATTAGCATGAGCAGCACTGAAGCTTTGGAAGCTTAAGGATATGGATTAAAGGACTGAAGCGTTGCTGCATCAAATTTCTTTAGGTAGAAATGAAGTGAGAGCTGAATCCCAGCAATAGTAGAACAGCATTGTGGGTAATGAAGGAAACCGATAAATGACAATAGAGCAACATGGTAATGCACTCAGAACTACAGACACTGTTAATGACCACATATTAATTAATTCATTAAAATGATTTCATTCTCAATTTGTTTGTTAAGCAGCTAAAGAGTTTCTTCTGAGTCTAGCCATGCGTGACAGGCGATTTTAACATTTATATCTCAGGTGAGTTACTCGTCTTCATGCTCAGTCCTGGAGAGCAGGTTCCAGTACCCCACCTTCCTGCGCACCATCCCGAGCGACGAGCACCAGTCCGTGGCCATGGCTCAGTTTGTGCTGCGTTTCGGCTGGACCTGGGTGGGCACCATCGCTTCGGACGACGACTACGGCAAATACGGCATCAAGCGTTTCAAAGAGGTGGTCGAGGAGGCCGGCGTGTGTATCTCCTTCTCCGAGACGCTCCCCAAGTTCAGCGCTCCGGACACCATCAATCGCATCGTCCGCACCATCATAGATTCCACAGCCAAGATCATAGTGGTGTTTTCATCTGACGTGGATCTGGGTCCGCTGGTGGAGGAGCTGCTACGCAATAACGTCACTAACCGCACGTGGATCGCCAGCGAGAACTGGGTCACGTCTGCGCTCATCTCACGCCAGCCCGACGTTATGTCCTTGCTGAGTGGAACCATCGGCTTCGCTATTACTCGGGCGAACATCCCAGGCCTGCGCGAGCACCTTCTTAACATCGACCCCTACCAGGACGCTTTGACTGAGGAGTTCTGGGAAACGGCCTTCAACTGCACGCTCAGTTACAGCAGAGCACTGAGCAGCGCCCGAGCACAGCTGGCCTCGCAGGTGGGGAACGCTACAGCATCACGGGCAGCAGCAAGACTGGCACCACAGGGCTTGTGCACTGGGAAGGAAAGTCTACTGCTGCTGAATAACACCTATTCGGACGTGTCCCAGTTGAGACTGACATATAACGTCTATAAAGCCGTGTATGCTGTAGCCTACGCTCTGCACAACCTGGAGTACTGCGTGCCTGGGAAAGGACCTTTCGTAGGAGGCTCATGTGCTGACATCACCAACTTTGAGCCTTGGCAAGTGAGTAGATAAAGTTGGAAAGATACAACATGGAGGTGTGTTAGGTTTACATTTACATGAACAGAATTTGTAGGATTCACTTATCCAGATCTAGTGAATCCATCTCGGTCAGGTTCAGATCTAGAACAGTTCTAGTGGCAAGGATTTAGATCCAAGAAAATATTACACAAAAATCCGAATCCTACCGTACAAGTAAGGAATAAATTCAACTTAAAGCATAAAGAATATTGACCCGAATGCACCGTCAGTATATCTTTATAAGCCCCGCCCACAATTCACACCTTAAGCAAGACTCTTGATCAGCCACAATGAGCATGGAACCCACAATTCTATACAATTCTACAGTTCTAGTTTGCGAGACTTGAGCAAAAGTCAAAAGAAGTCAGAATCCTACCTTAAATCCTAAAGAGAGAAGAATTTATAGCTGGGCAGAAAGGTTCATGGGGGTATCTAGGTGAGATTTAGGGACGAATGAGAGGTTTTTACTTTCATGAAGGGTGGATATGAAGCTCGTGGGATGAATGTGGGACAATAACATGGATGTGAGGTACTGTGCGATGGATTTACAGCCTCGTACCTTCATCTGTAGTATCTGCCTAATGTATTTCCTGAGGCAAACCCTTCACATTTAAGCCCCTCCCACTTCAGGAATCCAGATACGTATATCAGCAGCACTACAGCTGTAGATACAGACAGTGGCAGACCATTAAACCATTTTCTGGAACAGTGTACCATGTCTAACATTATTTTCCTTCTTGTTAGCTGATGTACTACTTGAAAAACTTGCGCTTCAAAGTCCCCTACACCAGAGAGGAGATATTTTTTAATGATGGTGAAGTTCCTGGGTTTTATGAGATCCTTAACTGGCAGAGGGCTTCAGACGGAGGGGTCGCATACATGCATGTGGGACATTACAACAGCACGGCGCCGCTCGGGGAAAAGCTGTACATCGACAACTCCTCCATCATCTGGCATAACGACATGCTGCAGGTCGGTGAGCGCCGTATGATGCGTACACAAGACTGATCACTACTAGGGATAGATGTTAGGGATAAATAGTTTAACTTTTTATCATATGTTTCTATATTTGTGTAAAGCTGCTTTGAGACAATTAAAAGTGCTATACAAATAAATTGAATTGTGGCTCATGTAGAAGTCTATGCAATAATATACACAGATCAGCCATAACATTATGACTACTGAGAGGTGAATTGAATAAGACTGATGATCTCCTCATCATGGCACCTGTTAGTGGGTGGGATATATTAGGCAGCAAGGCAACATTTTGTCCTCAAAGTTGATGTGTTAGAAGCAGGAAAAATGGGCAGGCGTAAGAATTTGAGCGAGTTTGATGAAGGGCCAAATTGTGATGGCGTTTAGACAACTGGATCAGAGATCAGTGTTCTCGGTCTGCAGTGGTCAGTATCTATCAAATCTATTAGTATCTATCCGTTAAGTCTTATAAGTTATGAGGTGGGGCTTCCATTTAAAGGATCTGCTGCTAACATCTTGGTGCCAGATACCACAGTGCCTCAAGGGGTCAAGGCTGTTTTAGCAGCAAAAGTGGGACCAACACAATATTAGGCAGGTGGTCATAATGTTATGGCTGTTCAGGGTATCTATGTGTGCACATACTATATACTGCATATAATACATTAAGAGACTTCTAGATGATCTTTTCTATGAAGTTTTACTCACATAAGCATTAAAATGTGTGTCTTGTAACTTCACAAGAGAAAAAATAAAGGCTGATGAGGGAACGAGTGTTTACTCATCAGAAGGTTATAGCCTTAAATATCTGTATATGCAAACTAACCTGCATAAGTACTGACCCCCCCCACACACACACACCTTTCAAATGTATTCTAACCAAAATTCTGATGTCCTGAATCCCAGCACAGTGGTTCATAAAACTGATACGGCAGGGAATATGATGAGTTTGTGACTCAAAGCTTCTGATCTGCTGCTTGTGTAACTGTGTTGTTGCTCTCGTAGACTCCGCGCTCTGTGTGTAGTGAGAGATGCCAGCCTGGTACACGTATGGGCATCCGACAGGGAGAAC